>NW_003208364.1:48803-53072 GCF_000006405.1 Perkinsus marinus ATCC 50983 | reverse complement strand
ACTGGTCACGTATCATCTGTTTGATAGTCTCCTTAAGTTCAGCTGAGAGCTGATCTTTGCATGCAATCTGACACTTCAATGATCGCAGCATTTGGATTTTGTAACTGAGATGGAAACATGTCAAGCCCGAGATAAGAGATGGCGAAAATTCCTGTAAGCCTACCTGGTCGGGGACATCATCTGTCCGCTCAAAAGTTCGCCAAGATTGGCGCTCACTTCAGCTGATTTGTCCTGAACATTTAGCCCTGTTATAGAGATGAAGCACATACGCTTACAGCAACCACTCCACATTGAGAATTGACCGCATGAGTCTTGAAATAGTCCATCGGTAGTTGCGTGCGGACCTGAGGCCAAATGAATGTACATTAAAAACCATCATACGTACGCTGGTCATTTCGTTGACTGAGAGAGGTACGTCCTCTCCCTCCTTATAGTCTCGTGGGGCGATACCGGGCAGGAGGAGCGAGGCAACGCTATGTACCAACAAAGCGAAGCATAACCAGGTCAGACCTGGATTCCAGTGCTTCGTGAGGGAAGCCATATTATAAAGGAACTATACCCAGTTTATATTAACCTCTAGACCGTTATAGGATAACCCATTGCCAACCGACTGTAGAGTGACACAACTTGAAACACTTTTGGAGTGGTGTCGAACTGTATTCGATAGCAGCGCTTCCCGATACATTGTACGATCGAATCCCAGCGGTACTCAAGCCAACGACATCACGACTGGGCGAAGGGAGAACGTTTCTTGGTAACTCGAGACTGCCTCGAGACTACCGAGACGCAAGGTGCTCTAGTAGTGGGTATAAACCTGTTCATCACAAAGTCTTCCAGTCGTTACCGTTAAAGGAGGGTCAGGGATGGAGTAACCTAACATGTCTCAAATGCGCAAGTTATGCAATTAGATTATTCAGACGTGCTCATCCTCACAAGCTGGTTTAGCACGGGTTAAAACGTCCAAGTTCGGAAAATATTCCACAAAATCGCTCATGTACATGCGCATTCCAACGCGGGGCGAAGCGTGTCCCGTAACTTGACCGCAGAACTTCTACGTTGGGTCGTTGGGACATGATCAAGCTATGATCGAGGCCAATGTAACAGTGATCTTGCTGTTTTACCTTTGCCGGTTGTTAGGAAGACACTGGATTTATTCCTGCGTGCTAGGTGTGGTGTTAGGCCAATGCATGGCATGTCGAGAGGTTCGGTCTTATCGCCACTCTCTACTGTTCAGCTGGCTAACATCCAGTCTCTTCCCACACTGCCACCCGATAAATAATCCTATGCGGTGTAGCGTACCTTGACTTGCCTTCACGACGACGGATCGAAGGATCGACCCGATCCGATCGAGTCAGTCTGACGTGCGCCTCTTGTGGTAGGAGGACCTGCCCTGCAGGCAGGGCCCGCTCCTGCTGGCCAGTCTGTTAGCTGCGTTGTATCGATTGTTCGCCGTTCGACCATCATCAGCTACCTTTTTTGTTGTTGTCCGACTGTGCAGCCCTCCCTGTGTGGAGTAGACATGGCGTGCGTGAGAGTCTTGACCGCAGTTTATGTGTACATGCGTGAAGTGGCGGGCTGGGGTGGAATGAGTCATGCACGGCGGCAAATGCCGCCTGCTTTCGTCGTGCCGCCGCGATACTCGCACACGGGCCATTTCACGACGGACCTCGAATAAAGACAGCGGATCACCCGCGGCGTGGATGATGCGGACCTGTGTCATCAAGGCGCTCACTGTGCGCCGTGATACAGTGTGACGCGCCTCTTCGTATCGGTATTCAGTCTTTTAGTGCCAGAATAACCTCTAGCACCGATCTAGCCTAACCACGTCAGAACGACATATGCAACCTAGAGTATACCAGAGTCAACATGATGCAAGTTTCATGTAGGGTAGTATGAAGTTGTGCACCGACGTCGCTAAGCAGTGAGTTGTGCGCTCAGAGGTTGTATGCGCGGGTACGCGAGCTCAGGGCATGTCAAAACCGACAGTCAAGCAACGGCTCGCCTACATATTCCCTACAGATCTTGCTACAACAATGCACACCTTCGTCAGCATCCCGCTCTTGGTCTGCCTGACTTTCGCCTGGGTCAATCCCGCGGTCGAGAGGTGGGCTAGTGAGAGACGAGTCCGACCCTCGCTGTGTGATATCGAATATGACTCCTTTCAGAACAGAGATCGTCAGGTTATCCCCCGCAGTGGATTACAATGACAACACCAACTCGACACCAGGCCACGGTACGTACAAATTCGGTCACGGTTACAGGTCATCGCAGAGGGTGGACTCTATCAGAAGCCCATCGGCAAATGCTTCATGCAGTCTAGTGGTGTTGTGACTGGTTGTAAATGCCATACCACTAACTGTTTAATCTACGTGGTAGGCTTGACTTTTCGATTTCCTGTTTAGTAACGACTTGATCAACCTCACCTTTTTTAGAACCACGAGACTCGCATAATCTATACAGCGGTATGTGGTGACACTTGTAAAAGTACCAGAACCTGTCAGAGACCTCGTATTGGAATAAGACAATGTAAACCGTTCTGGGTATGCAACATAAACTGCGACGTTAACGAGGTGAATTCAGTTTACTCCGGTACTGGTTTACAAATGGCGTCTTCTTAGGACTGTCCGTTCTGGGAGGGGGCGTTCTGTCTACAGAGCAGGAACGTAGGGAAGTATTGCACATACCACAACACCTACTAGGTGTCACCCAGTCTAATAACTCCGTTAACTATCATCGGTGCTGAACACTGATCAGCACACAATTATCGATAATCGCTCGTGAGCAATGTTCTTTGGTCCTACTACGTGGGCCCACTTTATTCTCTTCATGTTGGGTCTAACTCTCGGCCGGCTACGATCTTCTCTCTTATTCGATCCATCTGATATAAGTGGCTTCCCTTACTCTACTACACAAGTTAGTATTTTCTGGGGAAACTAATGGCGATGAGCTCAGTCTCAGACGGTTCAACCTCCACGACGACGAGGGTCATTTCAATATCATCACAGTGTTAGTGTGTGGTGTCATCCACTATTCATAAAGTTATACTCCGAATGCCGCTCATCGACGAGAACCTCGATATAATCGACATAATGTAGACAGTTGTGCGGGCCACACAAGCGTGGGCAGTGCAGCAAACCGTGCCTTGATATCGATGGATTGTAGAATACAACTTGTGCTAGTTTGATACAAATACTTCGGTTCCAGCAGTGATACTGCCGCAGTATCCAATTGGGTATGTATATCCAAGCTGGAAGTTTCTACCCATCCGAGCCGCAATATATATCCTCACAGACGACGTTATGTTCACTTGTGTGATAAACACGTCGAGCTTTCCTAGGTTAGTCTAGTTTACATCGGCTACACTGGCAAGCACTACGCTTCCAGCATGAACTTTTACTACTAAGTTAGTAGAAGTTCGAAAGCTCATGTGCGAGGAATAAAATCCGACTGTCATTTCTCCTGATATGGCCGACAAATACTCAATATCCAACTCGGCACCATTTGCTCTGCTTTTCTCCCCGGACTAAAATAGATCTGGGCCGGGACAACTCCACAAGCATTTGGCATACCGCTCGCCGAGGAACGCGGGCTATAGCTGGGATGAATCACCACGGCTCGAGCCTGTGGCAAGTCCCATTTATGCTCACGCCCGCATCGATTAACCTCGACGGTCCCTATACATTCGTAATATTTGTACGGGAATTGAGTCATGAGAGTGGTGAATAGATGGTGATGTAGAGAGCCCAGAAAATCATGACTCATGATTCATGAGGCGAAGCACGAGTTTTCGATGGTGGGTACAGACTCATTCCCGACAACTGCATCTCGAAGATTTTCTAGGGAAATCGTGAATAGTCAAGTTACTTTCTCGCTCACCCCGCGGAGTTTATTTTGGATTGAACTTGGCACCCTGGGCGTGCGCGCATTTCAACCAAACCAACTGGTTTAGCACGGGGTAAAACGTCCGGACTCGGAAAATATTCTGCATAATCGCTCGTGTATATGCGCATTCTAACGCGGGGCGAAGAGTGTCCCGTGACTTGACCGCAGAGCTTCCACGTTGGGTCGTTGGGACATCATTAAGTTATCGAAGCAGTTTTTGCATGTTCCGTAACCAACCTCAATGTCGTTGTTTCGCGAATGCTGTGCGGGGACCATCAGCTGGCTGGACCTTGGAAAATGCATGCAGTGTTTGCAATGACACTGAAGATTCCCGCTGGCTCTGTCTGGGTTGCTACCAGGTATGCTGGACTTGCTCTAGTACAGTGG
>NW_003208364.1:43271-48703 GCF_000006405.1 Perkinsus marinus ATCC 50983 | reverse complement strand
AACTGAGGGTCACATGCACGAGCACTGCGAAGCGACTTCCGGTGCGAGAAAATGCGCACTCATAGGCCTTCGCATTCTACACTCTCAGGAACAGACACGCCATGCTGTGTTGCTATTTCCATCACAAAGAAGACATTCTGGTGCTTTAAGTGCAAAACCTCAGACTTCGCTACACAACATGATACGCGCTTACAGATGGCATTCGGACTGGTAAGCTAGGGGCTGTCCCTCTTTGTGAGATGAAGTATATTGTCAAGATCTGTTTAGTACCACACTCTCGGTAATTCATTACAGTTTACTTGAATCAGGTCATGAGTAGAAGCGCCCACGAGGTAGAGAGCCTAGCTGCAGTACTCCGTCGCTTGTACAGAAGGGGACTACCAAATCCTCGGTATGCTCATGTGCTCTGTAACCGGTACATTGTTGCTCTCTTGTTCGCTCAGGTGTTGGGCAGAATTGCCACTACATCGTCAACAAGTGTTCGGGAGCCGAGCCAAGGTCAATCTAGACGGCCTTGTCAACAAGTGGCAAAACACACTGAATGGGAAGCTCTCTGGTGAGGATGCCTGCGGAAAAAGGTAGTGTGTCACGACATCATAGAGCTCATACTGAAGTAGTTGTTTCAGAATCATCGTTATGGCCGGTGCTGGTATATCTGTATCTGCGGGAATCCCCGACTTCAGAACGCCTGGTTCGGGCCTCTATTACAATCTTCAGTCGTACAAGCTTGGTCGGCCTGAGGATATGTAAGACTACGTGTGTTGGTATCAATATGGAAATTCTTTTTGGTTTCTGTACATTTCTACCCGACTTCTGTAGTCAGTAAGGAAACTGCTGAGCTCAGCTGAGGAGAACATAGATCCAAGGCACTGGGCGTATTTGTCGAATTGTCATTCAGGTTTTCGATGGACTTTTTTAAGAAGAACCCATATCCTTTTTATCATTTTGCTAAGCATCTTTGGCCGACCGGACAGCACAGGTAAGTTAGGCGAACTAAACCTCATGCAGTTTACTGTTATTGGTGTATAGGCCGACACCGACACATTACTTTGTTCGCCTCTTACAAGAAAAGGGACTTCTGCACCGGATGTACACCCAGAACATCGATGGTTTAGAACGCCTCGCGGGGGTAAGGTATTTTCAGATTTTGGCAACCTAGTGGCTGTTCTCAGGTAAAGGATGAGAATCTCGTTGAAGCCCATGGGACGTTCTCTACGGCAAGTTGTATAAAGTGCAGAGCCGTGGTTGATCCAATACAGGTAGAAGAAGCTAAGTGGTCGTTTCAGCCGGGTGGTTTGCTGGTCAGGTGAGAGATGCTATACTGGCTGGCAACGTCCCGGTTATGTGCGACGTGTGTTCCTCTAATACAAAGTTCGACCCCAGCATAGTAGCTCAAGATGTGAGTTGGAAAAGGTGTGGTATGAATAACGGGTTGTTTTTCTTCTTAGGTCGGGCTCATCAAGCCTGACATTGTTTTCTTCGGCGAATCCTTACCTCGGAGATTCCACACGCTTATGCAGAGTGACTTTGAGACCTGCGATTTGCTCATCGTTATGGGTACTTCTTTGAAGGTGGGTGGAATTACCAATGCTGAATGTTCCATTCACTTGCAGGTGGCGCCCTTCAATCGGCTTGTATCTGACGTGCCCGACACGACTGTTCGCTTGCTAGTGAATCGAGAGAAGCAACCAGGAGCCGGCTCTGATCCTATGGTCTTCGATGGTGACTGTGCTTATCGGGATATTTGGATGGAATCTGATTGTGACTCTGGTGTTGAGAAGATTGTTGATATGATGGGTTGGCGCAGAGAGTTCGATGACCTTTTGAAAGAGCGCGAGAAAGTTGTTGATATCACCAAGCCGACTCCTGCTCCTACTGTTGCCGCATCTGCTTCTGATACGTCTACTGACCATACCATGACGAGTGGTGGAAGCTCTTCTGGCGAGCCCGCAGACGATCGAGTTATGGCTTCTTCTGGCCGCATGCGCAAGGTGAAGTTCTATGATATGAAGACTGGACAAGGAGTTGATCCTGGTCGCTTTGCCTCGGTATTGGCTACTAATGCTACCCCAAAGCAACGAACTGAGTATCAAGCACGAGTAGTGGAGAAGCAAAAACAATCAGCTCGATCTAGGATTCAAAAGGCGATGTATGGTGGTGGTCGGCGAGATCTTGAAGAGGCTCTGAAGGCTGGTAAAGAGGCCGGCCTGACTCGATGGGAGCTGGAGCCTGGCCAGGAGGTGTTGAAGCATCTTGATGAGAAACTGCCCAAGATGAGGGCGTCGGTCCCGGACACCCTAACTGAAAAGGATACTAGAAGGTTCCAGTCAGCTGCTGCGAGAATGGCTCAAGAAGTAGTAGTAGTGGTTTTGGGTCTTCGTACCGTGTTGGGATATAAGCTCATCGCAGGAGTTTGCTGACCAATTATAGGAGTTTACATAGAAGTGTTCAGAAACCTGCAAGAATTTCCCAAAATTTGCCCCAGAATTTTCATATTTCCACCAACACGTGTAGTTTATCATGTGCTTATTTTCTCTTACTTGTCTTTGTATCGCGTGGAAAAGTTACTGACTCGGTTTCACCCCATCGCAGAAATTGTCCATTTTCAGGATGATGCTGATTTATTGAAATCGTCCAAGAGGCCTGTGACGAGCTTCGCAAGGAGCTTGTCTAATCTAGCGGGAGAATCCACGAACGATTCTGAGGGCGGCTGGGATGAAGAGGTGAAGGCGCAGGTGAACAAGTGTCAGGATCGGCTTAAACAAGCTATGTAGGAAGCAAGCTGCTCTTCAAACTGTTCAAAGGCTTAGTAACTTGACTGTTGTGTTGTTGTTGCTCTCTTCAGTAAGGAAGAGTCTATTACGCTTATCGAGCAAGAGTTGTTGGTCGCGGAGGGCCTCGGCGTGCCTTGGATCGATACTGTGGATGCTCGGAAGGAGCTGGTGTTATTACAGAAGCGCCGCTCTGAGATGCATAGTCGGAAGTCGAGCCTAGGTAGTGATGGTCGTAAGGGGTCGGCTCTTGAAAAGCAGTCGACCATTGACATCAACTCACCGGAGCGATGCGATCTCGTATGGTGTACCATACCTGGTTGCTTGGAGCCTCATACGCATGTGGCGGCTTGGCATGTCTGTGAAATGTGTGGTTATGTCGGGCACAGTTGTGAAGAGTGTGGTATGGAAGATGGTGAATTGGAAGAGCTTAGAGTTAGTCGCTCTAAAGAGAGTATGCCGGAAGACCAGCAATGTAATGGTCTGAGTGGCTTTGCTATGATGTTGATCTTGAGGTCGCAGGTTCAATCCAAGGATGCCAAAATCGGCAGTTCCACTCGTCCGAAGGTCATTTATGCAGAGTGTGTCGTTTGAGAGGCCACCCTGTTAAGCTATGCCCGACTTGGGTAGCACGAGCCTTCAACTAGATGTTGTTCGAAATTTCATGTTGATATCATGTGCTGTTCGCGGAGGTATTGTTGGGTTCTGGGGGGACCGAGGGGTGTGGCAATACAGCGTTGTAGTTGCGTGTAACCTGCGTCAGTAGAAATAGAGCATCTGGTTTTCCTCGTCAACTTCACGGTGGTGTCCTCGGTGCTTATCCTATACGGGGACTTTTATAAGGATAAAATTTAGATGTACCATAACATTCTCATAACTTGAAACTCATTGAGTAGTGAAGACACGATGACACAGTTTGTCAGAACACGTGATAGGTTACCAGGGGGTCTAGATCGGTCTCCGGGGCCGACACCCTGGCGCAATGGAAAGCTGTGTCATCATGTCTCCACTTCTCACGACGTAAGCTTGTATGCAAGAATTTATGAATGTATTTTGTGTTTGAATTTTATGTGGAGCGAATAGTATACACTAATTTGCAGTTCTAATGAGGGGATTTGCTCTCTTAGAAAACGAGTGGTACTCTCCAGCTCGGTTAGGTTATTCACATCCACCTATTTGCAATGCCAGCTCCCATCTCACCCGGCGGCATAGGTATTGCCGCTGCATGCTTGTCCATCAATGTAGTGATCTCCCTCTACATGAAATTGGATATTCATTGGCGAGTCGTAGTAGGCGCCATCAGATGTGTGTGTCAATTGCTCATACTAGGGTTACTGTTCGCCACAGTATTCTCGAGTGACCAGGTTTGGCCCGTGGTCTTGATGACTGTGTTCATGCTCAGTGTTGCCTCTTTTGAAGCGTATCAGAGGCCTAAGCACACATACCCCGGGTTCATGCGTACTATAGGCTTGGCAATGACTGTGAGCTGCTTCCCGATGGCTCTCATTATGACCAACTTCGTGTTGTCTCTGGGCAGTATGTGGTGGCACCCTCGTTATTACCTCCCCATGTTGGGTATGATGACCAATAATGGTTTAAGTGCGATATCGCTCGCCGCTGATAGGCTACTAACTCAGCTTGTGGACAAAAGGGCTGCAATTGAGGCAGAGTTGTTGACGTCGAGTCACCCTAGACAGGTTATACTGCCGATTCACAGAGAGGCAGTTCGGGTGGGTATGATGCCGACTCTCAACACATTAGCCGTAGTTGGTCTCGTTGCGATTCCCGGCATGATGGCAGGACAGTTGTTGGGCGGCGCAGATCCACTGACAGCAGCGAAATACCAGATAGTGGTCACTATCATGATCGCCTCTACGAGTTCTCTTGCGAGCTTTGTTGTCACTCGGTTGATGCTGAAAGATTTGGTCAACAAAGACGGCACTTTGCGCTTCGATGATCTTCACTTCAGAGGCTCTTCGGGGGCTGACTTTGTGACTAAGGTGGTATGCTTGTCGGTGGCTAAGCTCGGAGAAGTATTAAAGTTGGTTTTCTGCTGCGGTTGTGTGAGAAAGGCTCGTAGGGACGACGCTCCCTCGAGGACGCCTGAGCATACCAAAGGCCTTCTCGCACAAGCCTAATTGTAGAGATGAACCAATCGTAATCATTCAATGAGCGCGGGGTAATTTCGCGCTCTTATTTCTGTTTGGGGTTTCCCTCATTTGGTTGTGTCACAGCTACAAGTACATTTGCCACTCGTTATCTATTGGGGTTCGCGGTTTTACGTTTTTCCGTGTTTCTTTGTCCCCAATATCTTCATCGACTGACTTTGTAGAATGTGAAGTGTATCCCTACACTACCATCTTCTATGCAAGCGTTGCTTTGAAAGGTCGCCCTCGCTGTAAATCAACGGGTATGGGTTGGTAGTCAGCGAAGAGTGGAACTCATGACGAAGAGTCTGCTAGAAACAGCACCACTGCTTGTGGGGGTCTTCGTACTGGTTATCCTCATGTCGATGAAGTCTAGACGAATTTTAATGCTTCTAGTCTTATAGTTTGGGCAGTCTTCAGTGTGTTGTTGACTGAAATCGGGTCGCCTGATAGTGTAATAACGAGCTTATTTCATGCAAGTTTGCAGTGGGTGATAACGTTGTCCGAGTTGAAG
>NW_003208364.1:25288-43171 GCF_000006405.1 Perkinsus marinus ATCC 50983 | reverse complement strand
TTCATCTCACAGCATTCCGACACGTAGAATCTCGCTGAATCCTGCGAGTGCCACACAGACGGCCACCACGAATAGAATGATGATTACGCTGAGGAGGGCCGCTGTGATTATACTGCCTGAGACAATGGGGTTATAACAAGAGTATCGTATTGGCATCGTAGGATGTGAGATTCCCTTACTTGTCGAGTGGAGGACATTGCGAATGAGCGGCTGTACATTCTCTTGATGTTGCTTGACCATCGTTGGTATCAGAATAGGTGATTGGGAGTGAGGGAAATATCCCTGCAATTTCCGCAACTTTGATTTTCCTCGTACAATCTCTGGCCCATGAGCACTCGAGTGGTCGTGACGTTTTCCATATTGATGCTGCAAATCTTGAGGATCTTACTCTCACTCGCAATCCCTCAACGTCACGCTGTTCAGTTATCAGACGATTACTTGCTCGGACTATCCACTAGCTATTTGGAACCGTCGTTTGCAGGGTGACCCTGGGAGTCACCCGGCGGCACCCCGGCGGGCAGCTGCGACGACACTGCCAGGACGACCCTGCCAGGGTCGTCGCTACTTCCAATTCTCGTGTCGGTTGCGTCTGGACCACGAACAGGCACAAGATGGTTGGAGATGGCTGTTCGATGTAGGCCTTTACTGGAGAGTTGGTGCAGCTGCAGCTAAGTTGAGATTTCTTGAAATCTCGAGTTAGCCAACATCAGTACTAGATGTTGGCTGCCATAGCTGTGCCAACTTCTGCTCAGCAGGCATCTAGGTCATCTCATGCTTATCTATCAGCCAGTGGTGGAGATCGGCTCACATCTATGAGCTGGCAATTCAGCCGGTTGTTTGGCTACTCGGCTGGGGCTTGGAGTCACAGAGGGACTGAGTGTAGATCGGTTGCAAATAATTGGAAGACTCTCGATGACCATCTTGACGGAGAGGCCGAGTCCGATTGAGCCACCTACTGAGTTGAGCTGCGGCGTTCCGGCGCCGGCCACGAGACCGAAAGTTGCGGTGGAACGGAAACGGATAGCCTCAGTTGCGACTGTGAACAATGATCGAGTTCAAGGGGTTGCCGACAGATAGAGTTTGATGGTTGAGCTCCCACCGCTTGGAGTAACATGTGCGAAGTGCCGTGAACGTAGTTTGAGTAGAAGGCATAGGAGAAGTTGGAGGCGTAGTGACAGGCCACTATGGGGATACGAGTCACCGGCGTCGCCAAACGAGACGTTTGGCATAACGCGAAGTATGAATCAGCTGCGAAGGAATATCGACAACTACTCCCGACACGTCATAGAACACGACAGGACAACCTCTAAAAGGACTATATTTTATAGTCTATGAGCTTCCCCCATAAGAAGCATAATGAAAATAATGTGGAGCAGACTTCATTTTATAGTCCACATAGTGGATTCCACAACTTCCATCGGCAGAACCTGATGAATTTTATACTGCCGATCTGGATGGCGTATACAGGATGGCGGTATCACATAGTATAACCGTGGTGACAGAGTTCATAGCTGACATGATAATATGATCAAAAAATTCATCTGATATCGCGAGCAGGACACATGCTTCGTATTGGCAAGTTAACAAGGTCACAACGAGAACCACCAGTTACAGAAGCAAATAGAGGAGCCTCACGTGTTGCAACAATTTTCGCATCTAAGGCCACAGATGAAATCGTATTGCGAACAGATATGCATCCCGATGTAAGGATCCGTGTTCCTCAAGCAGTTCGTGCACCCATAGCAGTGATCTGGTTCCCGTGAAAGGTCTAACTCGTCCGGCCCAAGCCAACCATCATCGTCTAAACCGCGGTTGATAGCATCGTTGATAAGACCGTTAATAACAGCGAAGATGAGCATGAGAGATAGGACAAAGGAGGGCATGATGTTAGTTTGAAGTAGTTGGTACCACAACGCTGCAGTGTGGGAAGTGAGGTGGTTCGTCACTGTGGTATCTCACGGGAATAGCGCTTCCGAAATCGATCGTGCCGCCAGAGGACGTCTGTCTCTACTCCATCGATCCAACAAAGGATTGAACGATTGAGTCCCAATTGGGGCCTCAATTTAAAGAGAGTGCTCACGACGTGCACTGCCACGTAATTGAAGAGTTTGCTCATGGAATGCTTAGGTCGTGATATAGAAGCCCGAGCGCTCAACCACCACATCCTCATTGTCGAGGGGACACATCGCATTAGCATGTGAGAGTTAGCTCACAGGTGAGATTCACCAAAACATTGCATTGCGTCGCGATTGCAACGAAATCGCTCGTTCTCGAGCAAGCCAAGCCATTACTTCGAGGGCGGTATGTTTGAAGACTTCAAATTGAAGTCGAATAAGCTACTCGAAGACTTCGAGTCGAAGTTGATGAACTCCATTTAATGAAGTCATCGAGTACAGTCAAGCTGAGCATTTGTAATACTAAGACAGTCTCTGCCTCCGTCAGAGACTTACCGATATGGCCGTGGATCTGTGAGACATCAATGCTGTGATAAAGCATTACAGCACAGTCCCAAATGACGACTAACTCTACAACTAGTCATATACGACGTGTACATAAAGAATACGTACCCTACGTGGAACATATCGCACAAGAATGATACGCCATTGCTTTACAGTGTGGAGCATTCGTTACGCATATACACGAGGTGCGACTCCAGTTCCGACACCTCATGGTCTGATGCTACAAATGGCCTTGGCGGATACTCAACCAGGTAGTACCTGGCAGGTACCAATGTCTCTCAATGCTTGAGCACAATAGTACGTGATGTGGCCCACGAGTCGTGGGCCACGACCGAATAGTACGATCGCAATGTGGACTCCACTGTGGAGTCTTCACACTCAAGCACGCAAGCACAAGAGACAACCTCTCTTTCAACTGCTAGGAAATATTCTATGACTCATAGACTATGAGCATAGGCGTCGCATTCTCGGCATCGTCGATGCTAGGATACCCGCACTCACACGGATACACGCATCCTCGCTACTAGCGAGGGAGGTTTATCTAGCGAGTCGCTAGAGATACCAACCCGCTACTTTACTTTCCGTCACACTATACATCCAACACCTTCCTCCATGAATTCTCTTCACGAGTCCGACGAGCGCCAGGCGATTGTCCACATCGTTGGAATGGACATCGTCGATGACCGTGGGAGGTACGAAAGCTTCTTTGTTCCTCTGGACCAAGTTTTTGGTGATATTGCCAACGGCGAGATTGTCAGGATTACAGACAGAAGGGGCGACTTGAGGACCGTAGTAGTGCTCTTCGTCGCTTTTGTCGGTTACAGCGATGAGATCGACTATGATGATCACGGTATAGCTGCTCTGAATCGTGCGTCTGGAATATTGTGGGATAGAACGTTCTACGTCGCACCTCCTGGTTGGGAGCGGTTATGGACCGGAGTTGCAGAGATAGATGGCCACTATGTTCCTACCTATTTCGTCTTGATGACAAGGCGGACGCAGCAAGAGTACGAACGAGCACTACTGCAAATTCGTACCGACCTTGGTCAACGTCAACTCTTCCACATTGTTAGCACATTGTATTACATAGCGAACTATGAAATTGCGATGCGAAATGCATTAGTATCAATGTGGGAGATTGGTGAAGAGCAGCTTAGAGGATGTCTATGGCATCTTGGTCGCTGTTGGGTCCGTAATATGCGAGATGAATTGGCGGCTGAATACCGAGCCCCCAGGCACTTGAGAACGGATAAAGGACGGTGGACCACCGTCGGTGGTTACATCGAATATGCGGGATTGCGTGCCTACCTGTCGACGACTGTCTTGCGGCCTGGCAGCGCCTACAGCAGACCGCGCCGCAAGCTGCTGACATAGAGCGTTTTATAGCCTACATGGAAGCCAACAATGTAGGTCCCAACGCCGTATTCCCGCCTTTCCAATGGTGTGCCGAGCCGTCCATTGATGCAACCCAGCGTACCACAAGCCCTGTGGACTCCACAGTGTGGAGGGACTACACAGTGATCTCAACCATAGCTTCACAACTGCTCATCCTCCCGTCAAGGGGTTCTGCGAGAAGCTCAAGATTGTTCAATCAAAAGCCGACACTCGTTTGAACTCTGTGATGGATGGAACTCCACCTCGTGAGTCCAGGAGCGAAGAACAGCGCAGGTTGCATCACTACCAGGACTACCGGGCTGGTAGGATAAACTTGGATACCTACTTGGAACGCATAAGCGAACTAAGTGGAATCCGAGTGAGAGATCTATAGCACCTTGCTGACCGTGCAGTTTCTGAAGTTTCTATAGATTGGTCAACCGTGTCTGGTTGTTAATTAGATTAGTGAGTTTTGCCTAGGATGGGCCCTTTCCGCCAGAAAGTTTCCGGGGCCAGTTGAGAATCTCAACTGTCTCCGGAAACTTGAGATTTGTCGAGAGTGCCAAGTCGTAGATAGTTGTAAGTAGATTTCTGAGTGTTGAAAACGATTGCTCAGCCGTTAACAACGGTGCTAAGTTGACGTTGGCGAGAAAAGTGTGGTGTAACAAGTGCGCACTTGTCCGAGTTCGGCACCATTGCTGAGTTGCTGAGAAGTGAACCACCCTGTGGGGAGTCCCCACAAGTCCCACATAAGTGGGGCAGTCCCACTGGGACTCCCTGGGAGTCACTCCCACATTGGAGTCCCACATATGTGCCTGCCCGGCAAGACTCATATATAGATTAGCATGGCGAGCGCTGTTGACATTAACAAATTGGTAATTCCATGTCTCATGCTCTTGTTATAAGCTGATATTGTTAACCTACAACCTATCCTTTGGTTATGTCAAGTCCTAAACATTATACAGACGAGTCCGATGGGAAGCTAGAACATGGTGCATCATCCGAGTTTAATTTTCTGAACTCGGTTTTGCTTACATCGTGCCCGACGTCTGATGACGACCAATACGATGAAAAAGCCCTCCGTAAACTTGGGAATCCCTCTGATATTCTTATGGTTTTGTTGGGTTTTGGTCAGTTTAGGCCTTATGGACAGGCCACTGGTCTACGGTTGGTTACTCCTGGTGGTAAAGCTCTCTATTCTTTTGGTGCCTTCTGTTCGAAATGGGATCTTCACAAGGTGAATTCCGACGACTGGAATGAGGGCCACTGGATAAAGATCATGAACTGCATCCAAATGGCCCGCCTATCGAGCCCTCTGGCGATGATACTCTTGGGCTATCTAGCCCCCAAAAGAGTCGGCCTCATCGTTCAAGAAGCTGCACTCGCCAACGCCAAGAATCTCACGGCATGGCGAAATATCCGAGTGGAGAATACCACAGACCCGAAGGCTCAGAAGCGTATACAGGATGAGGTTGGATCTTGGATGAAGACTTGCAACGATACTCTCGCCAAGATACGAGCCAAAATAACCTCTAAGTTCGAACCCCAAGATACCAGTGATTTGCTGCGTCGATGGTGTATATTAACCCCACGACTAAAACAACCTTGGTCATCTTTCCTAGCCCAAGAACATCTTCTGCACTCTCAAATCGAGGGCGTCCAACTCTCTGGTACCGCATGGAAAATACGTCGTGATAAGCTCATCTACTGTTTGGGAAGATATCAGTACTTCTCTGTCGAGATAACTCGAGCAGATGAGTTTCCGGCCCTGAGAGAGACGAGAAACCTCGACGAGTTCAACAACCGCCTGGACGAGCTCGCAGAAAAACATGCGCCTACCACTTTGGATACCCTTCTCGGCTTACCATCTGAGAAGCAGACAAAAAAGGAGGGGATGTATATGAAAACAAAGTCCTTCAAAAAGTGGCCCGAAGATAGTGAGAAGAACCTGAAGAACGGACCAAAAAAAGAGGACCCAAAAACTTCATCAAGCTCAACTCTCCCCTCTACCGCTTCAACGTCGGCAATAAGCCCAACTCTCCCTAAAAAGGAACAATCAGACTCGGATGCCTCGAACAAGGTCTCGAAGACATCAAAGAAACCTGTTAAAGGTACTTGTTTCGAATGTGGACAACAGGGCCACATGAAATATAACTGCCCCAATAAAGTTGAAAGATCCAGCAAATCCGACACGGCCAGCAATAAGTCCAACGACAGTGATGTATCCACAAATAAAGCTACACGCAGTGGGCATACATATGCTTTGGCGGGTACTACCGATATCGGAGACCTCGCGACTGGCAATGTTGATATCATCTGCCCGGATCTTACGTGTCGTACTGTACACGCGGGGTTGGATACCTGTAGCACAGTGAATCTATGTGCAGCTTCTGTATGTAAAGAGCTACAGTCGGAAGTGCAAAAATTGGACCAATACATTACTGTGAATACATTTGGTGGAGACCTATCACTTGACCGACAAGCACGGCTATGCATACTCCAATCTCCAGGAAAAAAAGTTACTACTGAATGCTACGTTCTGGATGATGAGTATATGCCAGCCGGTTTGGATATTTTACTTGGGTATCGAACTATGGCTATGTTGGGATATAAATTGGTAATGCCCAACTCTCAAGAAGAAACACACTTATCACCATACTTATCACCTTCCGAGACTTGCTATAAACTTCAGTCTATCGAAGAGGAAGAAGAAGACAGAGAAGAGATACAGCCTCTTGACGAGATCTTCTTAGCCTATAGCAGACCTACTCCACGTGTCAGTGCAGACTTTTCACGTTCGTACGACGATATGGTAAAATATGGTACCGAATATTTAACATCTCAGTTTCGGGATTGGACCCGAACACAGGGCAATAAATGGTACCAGTTTAGGATAAGGCCGATCGAGCAGGACGAGAGGAAGGACACCCCCAATCAAAGTTTTGTCTATGAATTCGATTGGATTGACCAGAAGTCTAACGACGAACCCAGATCAAGAACCACAAAAAATACATATGATTATGGCTACAACATCTTGGCTAAGATGACAGAAGCACAAAATGTTATTTTTTCTGGAGAAGTCAACAACTACATATCAAAAGGTTGGTGGTGCCCCACGGGATCATCCTCAGAGGACCTCGACAACGCCATTGTTATTTTTCCGGTGCACCAACCCAACCATCCGAGCCACAGTATACGCCCGTGTGCCGATGCTCGGAAAAAGAACGTTGGCTTACCCGTCTGTGGTTACTATGACTTACCTATATCTGACTGTGCTACACTACTGCTCGGAAATCCGTCCCGGAGCTTACAGTTCCGGGATATATCCAAGGCCTTTTATAGGCTCAGGCTCCCCAAACATCGCCGACTGCTTCTAACTGCTAATAAGGTACAGTATGTATCCAATAGAGTCGTGTTCGGGGTCCGATTCGGACCCCTAGCACTTTCGGCTTTCACAAACGCGTTGATACTATCTGTGTATAGTGCGCTCACTGGCGAGCCAACGCCTACTCTTTCCCCAGAGGAAAGACCCCTTCACATCAACGACCTCTGCCTCGTAGTCTACTACGATGATTTTGCCATCAGTACGACAGACGAACGGCTAGGTTGTCTAGTGCGGGACCTACTCAGTTCCATCGGTTCCTGCTGCGGTATTGAATTTCCTGATTCAAAAAGCGACACAATCGCAAAGACCCCAAGCCGCCATTTGGGCCTAGACTGGTGGTTTGATGACACCAACCGACTATGCTGCAATTGTCCGATTCCGGACACCTCTGTTTGGGACCTACATGGACCGCTGACTAAAAGGACACTATTTCGCTTATGCGGAATTGCCCCGGATCCGCTACGACTACATCCAGAACGCAGTCTCATTTTCGATTTGGTGCGTGGTTGGTGTGGCCGATATGGATGCTCTACGGACAAAGCATCATGGGACGAAGTACTTCCCCTCGGCAATGGTGACTATGGCAAAATCCGCAAGCTCTTTTCACAAGCCCAGCAACTCAGCCAAACTTGCAGCCATCGCTCATGGTGTGATACTACTATTATCCGAGGATATAGCGATGCCTGTGAGCAGGGGTATGGTTGGGTTCTACAAGATAATGAAGAAACTACCATACGCGAAAAATCGCGTGCTTTTCCCACAAGATTACGTTGGCATACAAATCGCAAGGAGCTTTTTTCACTCTTGGATATGATACGTGAAATAGTGCGACTTGTCGAACTAGGATTACCTATACGAGAGGTCGAGCTCTACTCAGACAATGTGTCAACGGTAACATGGTGCCAAAAGCATCTCAGCCACTTGAAAGGATACGACCGTCTCGCTGTACGACGACTTGTCGATCAATTCTCTGAAGCGGAAGAAGTCTTACTCAATCGTGGGGTGAAGCTCGTCACTGTATCTCATCTCCCAGGATCTCTCAACCAGCGTGCGGATCATCTGAGCAGGTGGGTTACCAATATTATCATCCCCGAACCTCTTCAACAAGGAAACAAGAAGAACCTCTTCTTTCTGGCCGATAACCAATCTCAGTTCCCTACAGCTGATGTTGAGGATCAGAGCGACGATCTCCCCACCACCAGTCATACCTTGGTGTTGAACGACGAGTTTCTACAGCGCTGCGCTGATGCCTTACCTCGGGACAGCACAAAATGGCGACACCACGAACTCCGACGTCTTCTACTCCAATCATCTGAGAGAACTGCTCGCGAGAATTCGACTCTATGGTGTTTTCTGGCTGAAGACAATCACATCTACTTTGTTGACGCGGACGGCAACAAGCGGCTATATATACCTGATGAGTCCGATAAGCCATGGGAAAAGAAACTGAGAACTGAGCTTCTCGCAAACTCCCATTGGCACCACTCACCAACGACTTCGATGTTGCATCGTCTTCGACAACAGTTCTGGTGGCCTTCTATGAAGAGAGACGCTAGGCGTTTCACAGAGCTATGTATAACCTGTCGGAAGGAGAGACTACGACTCGTACCACTCGGCGGACAGCGACCTAGATCAATAACTCGACGGTTCGAATCTATCACTATCGACTTCCTAGGCCCTCTAACAGGCTTCCACATGGCCTCTACTGACTGGGAAGCCCCAAGCGTCCTAGTGATAGTCGATAACTTCAGTTCTTGGCTAGAATTGGTGCCGGTCCCCACTCAAGACAGTAATTCTGCTATCACTGGTATCCTGTCGTGGTGTCTACGCTACGGGCTCCCACGTACTATCCAATCCGACAGAGGCGGGAGTTTCGTATCCGAGGTCACACGCTCTGTCTTCGAAGCCTTTGGCGTACGAAGCATCGTCGGTGCTGGACACCATCCACAGCCTCAAGGCAGTGCTGAACAATGTGTCGGCGCTGTGAAATCTGGAATTCGCCGTCTACTAGCACATGTGCCTGCTGCCGTTGTTCTGGAGAATCTACAATGGATTGCTCGTATCCACAACGTGTCAGCTCGGTATGGCGAGGACGTAACGCCCGAGGAACTTGTCTATGGTGGAAAGACCCGCGATGCTCTAGACCTCCTCCTCAACGATGTCACAAACGCCTCATCTGTTATAAGTCGAAGTGATTACCTACACGAGTTACGTGATAACTTGGAATCTATTCATGACCATTGGCGTCGGATCATCGCGGAACAACGAGTTTCCGGTCTTGCTGACAGGCTCCGCATCGAGCCGACCGTCGAAGTGGGCGACAGAGTTTGCCGTGTGTTTGTCGATGGATTACACAAAAGGAAGGTCACTGGTCCTTTTACCATTGACTCTATCAACGAAACACATACTATGGCCAAGTTTACTGATGGCGGTGATGCTCCACTTTGGCAACTCTTCACAGTGCCAACCGCCCATCTGTCTAACTCGTACGGTGATTTCGCTCTTCCACAATCCAGAGAGCTTCGACAAATACCACTTGAAGACCTACATACGGGAGATCTGGTTGCTTTCAGAACAATGGATGGAACTGATGACGATACTACTTTCATCGACTTGGCCGAAGTTCTCTATAACAACGTCGTAGATGAGGAAGTCGAGCTACGCCGGCTTCTGGTTGATGATGACGGCAGATGGCATAGACTGACTGCTGACCACTCAAGTGCCGACCCTTTTCCTGTCGATTACGCGGCTATTGTTTGTTGCGGACCTGATGTTAAACTTAATAAGAACGGAAGTATGGCCAAGAGCCTCCGCACCCTCCTTCAGAAGGCCGGTGTCCCTTCTTAATTCTGTCTTCATGTCGTACGATACGACTCGTACCTATTTATTCGTAAGCCTTATCTGTCTAAGACTGGATCCTCATCCAGCCGTAGCTAAGCAACGTTTTACTCTTTTCGCTATCCCTTACTTGTACTTCTATGTACTCTACGAGATACGCCCTTTTTTCCGGGGGGGGCATGTGCCTGCCCGGCAAGACTCATATATAGATTAGCATGGCGAGCGCTGTTGACATTAACAAATTGGTAATTCCATGTCTCATGCTCTTGTTATAAGCTGATATTGTTAACCTACAACCTATCCTTTGGTTATGTCAAGTCCTAAACATTATACAGACGAGTCCGATGGGAAGCTAGAACACATAGTCCCCACTGGGGAGTTCCCAGTGGGGACTATGTGGGCCCCGATTCGGGGCCCCGAAAGTGATGTCTTTGTTCGTGAGATTGCATTCTCTTTTCATAAAAGTGATCTCCAGGTCATTTGATGCTCATTCACCAGCTAGTGGGGGAGATCGGCTCACATCTATGAGCTGGCAATCTAGCCGTTAGTTTGGCTACTCGGCTGGGGCTTGGAATCACAGCGGGACTGAGTTTGGATCGGTTGCAAATAACTGGGAGACTCTCGATGACCACTTTGACGAAGAAGCTGAGTCCGGCGAACCCATTGAGCGACCTACTGGGCTGGGCATTATACCATCATCCACGCCTTCGCGATGGAAAAAGCGCGAGCCATGATGATCGATATGCTGCGCTCTATTTGTTTTGTCAGGTAACTCTCCGGCCCTTGGCTATGTAAGGGAGTGTACAGTGCCTAAAGCTTCCCCCTCATAATTGGTGGATTCTTCACTTCAATAGTGTAAGGGGTGGGCATGGACATTGTAGTGAAGATCATGTTAATATGCTGAGGCACAGAAGTATCGCCATCTCTATTGCAGGGAACAGCATGTTCATCCACGTTACACGTTACACGTTATACGTAGTTGATCATGCCATTTCAGGAGGTTGATTATGTGACGAGGTCGGCAATATAATATTAGCGGTGAGCGTTCGGTAGTGTAGGGTCCTTCGAATATGTCATTTCAGACTGACTACGACACTTACATGGCGAACTTTCGTCCAGGAATGGACTTGTTCGTAACAAGCAACCAAGACCCGCAGGGCTTGAGGGAATTCAAGAAGCTCAAATATGTCAGAAAGTGGTAGTAGTGCCGGGCGATCCCTCCGTCGTTAGTCGTCTTCTGGACTTCTCGTGCAGTATATGTAACTGTGGTCGATCGGAGTCCTGGCCTCGATTCAGTCAGTGCCCACTCACTTCGCCTGTCTAACACTGATGGGATCGTTGTATTACTTTTGGTGATATAGCAGCGCTGTCTTGGCGACAGTGTCGTATCGGCATGGGTGGGAAGTCAATACTCCCTGTGGAGCAATCGACGTGTTTCCACAACAGGTTAGAATAATGCATCTTGGATGCCCAGAGCATGTGTGGTCGAACCTTGATCCCGTGGACTCTGGTTGATGGGCAATGCTGCCGCAGGTGTCCCTCCCGTCCTGGTCCCAAGCTCTAAATGGTAGAATGTTGGTATTCAGAATTGGTGCTCGATTGACCATAGCCTGTTTGTAGTGATCGCCATTTTGCCTCAGAGTTCTCTGCGGGGAACTTGGGCCTCGTCGCGCACCACTGTGGGGATCAATGCAACTCCATCTGGAAGTGTTGATATATCATTCCGTGGATCGAGCCCTTCAAGCACTGTCCAGTCGGTGCATTCCAACGGCCCTCTGGTCGCTCCCAGCACGCAAGGGAGATGAGCCTTTACGTCTGGGATTAACGATCACGGTACTTGCAATGCGACTATTTCTGAGCTATTCGCATGCTATGTGTAGTATCAACTTTCGCAGAGAACGTTTTAATTATTTTCCTCGATGTTATGTTGGAAGCTCGGGATTCCCACAGTCTGTCACTATTTCTGCTATAGGGGGCATTTCTTCTCTTTAATATGCCGCAGAACGAGCATATTGAAGAACACCGTAAACGGTTCGGCCGTAGGTTGGATTACGAAGAGCGGAAGCGGAAGAAGGGTAATGCGGGGATCTGTCATAGTCTCGATTTTTCTGTCATCAGATGCTCGTGCCGTCCACAAACAGTCTAAGACTGCGCAGAAGCTCAGGGGCATCAAGGCTAAGCTTTTCCACAAGAAGAGGTGACTCTCGACTCTATCATTCGGATAATTAAAGTGAACTTACAGGTATGCCGAGAAAGCGACTATGCGGAAGACCATCAAGAAGCACCAGGAGAAGGAAGGAAAGGAGAAGGCGCCTGAGGACAGCGTCCCTCAAGGAGCTGTTCCTGGTTATCTGTTGGACAGGGAAGGTAGGAGTTCCCTGAGAATCCCATAAGGCGATTTCTAGTCGCTAGGGGTCAACCGGACAAAGGTTCTGTCTAATATGGTGAAGCAGAAGAGAGCAGAGAAAGCGGGAAAGTGGCAGGTTCCTGTGCCGAAGGTCAAGGCGATGACGGAGGATGAGATGTAAGGCTGATGACCGTCGGCAATGTTCTATCGGATATGCTCCTCGACAGGTTTAAGATTTTGCGATCTGGTAAGCGAAAGAAGAAGGCGTGGAAGCGCGTCGTAAGTTTGAAGGGTTCAGGAATGTGTCGCAGTACCACACTGTGTTCAATTCCTAGGTCAACAAGATCTGTTTCGTTGGCGAAGACTTCACTCGTAAGCCTCCGAAGTACGAGCGGTTCATTCGACCATCCAGTTTGCGTTTCAAGAAGGCGCACGTTACCCATCCTGAGTTGAAAACAACTTTCTGTTTGGTGAGTGTATTTGATGTTACTTCTATTGCGGACTTTTGCCACTTTTGTAGGATATCGTGTCTGTGAAGAAGAACCCTCAGTCGGAGTTGTACTCGTCCCTTGGCGTCATTACTAAGGGTACGATCATTGAAGTGAACGTCAGCGATCTCGGACTTGTCACGCAAACTGGCAAGGTCGTCTGGGCTAAGTAGTTAACAAGGATGTCCTTTCCAACTACTATGCTCTTAACACAGGTACGCCCAAGTAACCAACAACCCGGAGTTGGACGGCTGCATCAATGCCGTGCTTCTAGTGTAAACTATCCCTCTACCGTGTCGAACTGCTTTACGTTATAACCCTACGTTACTGAACCATCGGTTTTCCCTCAAGAACATTCTTGTGTCGTTGGAGTGATATTAACTGGGGACCTGGGCGAAATGGTGTAGAGTGCCGAAGTAGACCATCTTTGGAAATTTACATCACTACCAGCATGCAATATCTGGGGAGTTCCAACAGCGCGTGACCTCACTGTGGACTACAGTGCAAGACTGCACTATACTAGTACAGTTTGCAAGATCAGGTCTACAGTCTGTAGTGCTATCTTGCAGAAGTAGTTGTGGTGGTTACTGACTCAGTGATGCTGAGTTTTTTCACGCTTTATATTCGCACTTTACCGAGAGCGCCAAAAATATTCACTTGTTCAAGATGTGAGCATTGTGGTTAACAATCTAGCCAAACACATGGAGACACGAGGCGGGCGGCCTCGAGTTTCTGAGGGATGATCAGTAGAGACTCGTATCATACGACAAGTGCAGTTTCGAGAAACCTCACGATTTAGTATATGAAGACAAATCTCAGTGGTTAATGCGTGCCAAACGATCTTGATACTACAGTAAATACGTCACTGTGTTGACTTAGGAGGCCGATAGTCTCGGTCCGAGAGCAACCCTGACATCATGGTCGGCATCACTGTCCTTTCCACTACAGTCTAGCCTTTTCAGCTCGTTACACATTCGAACAACCTTCCAATTCATCACTACCTTGAAAAGGATATAGCACGTACCCCCATAGCTAACGCAGATTGGTGGTGCTCGAAATGCACAATATAAATCGCTTCGCTCCGCACTCTCGTCGCGCATGATGAAAATCATCTACCTAACTATCTTGGCTTCTATTTGTGTCGTTGCAATGTCGTTGTTGCGTCGCGCTGCATGCCCGCAAAGGGTCATACCCAAACGTGTATGCGAAGCTGTTAAGAACCCCTTAATCGGAGGGCCTAATCAGAAGGCTCGTGGTGCTATCACCAGTGGATTCGCCGGAGGAGGTGCCAAGAGGCTGTGAGTCCGCTCCCGAGTCTATCTGGTGGGATCGTCTCTTTCAGAGGAGGCAAAGGTTATGGCATTATGGCTGATTGGTGTGATCACGGTTACAGTTTCACTAAGGGTCAGGCGATCACAGGTAGGGGAGTTTCTATCGAAGCCACTGTTGATTTCTCTCAAGGTATGCCTCATTGGCCTCTATGGTGTGGCGGTGGTGTTCCCGACAAGTTCATAAAGATAGACCCAGATGTCCACTTCAATTTGCAAGTACGACTCGAGAGTGCTACTGAGTCTATCGTTGTGTATGGCAGGGTTATCGTGAGCGTATCGGATGGTATGGATTCTTCACCGCCTTCCTGCAAGCCAACTACCACGCGTTTGTCTACTTTGTGAGATTCATTCCCATCAACATAGCAATTTTCTGGATCTACGTTAACGTAAGTCGAGAACTGGAGTTGGCTTGCATATTCCTTCTGCATTGTGACGAATTGGTGTGATATCTTATAGGAACGTCAAAGAGAGCCCCAAGAGAACGTTATGGACCACGAGGAGTTCTTCAGGGACTTCGACTCGATTTATCTTGGACAAGTGTAAATGCCGTTCCCCTAGCAGTCGCCGTGGTAGCTGATTCATTATTATTCTGTTCCAGATTTGACCATCACCGATTCGCCGAGTGGCTAGCTCGTCGTCGTGCTGTGAAATGGGGCTACGCGGATCAGATCCATATACCTCCTGTGCACTAACACCTGACGTGATTTACGAGCATATCAGCCGTATGAGGAGAAGAGGAAGATCGTTATTATTTATTTGAGTACAGCCAGGGGCTATGGCCCCTCGGCCAGAACCATTTCATAGGAGGTGGATTACACGGAACAGTTGGATTGTCTTGCTACCATTATCAGTGCTGTGTTAACGGTGGAACGCCGACCTAGTTCACTTCTGACAACCTTCCGTCTTGATATTGGCAGCGTTATTATAAGTCATGTATGAGGCTTTGCAAGTAGCCCGTAATCGTCCTGACCCTGGAACTTGGTTTTCACCGTGTCCATCGGGATCGTCGTCCCCTGCGTTCATTTAGAGTGTAGAGGAGCTGAAATTGGAAGACTATACTTGAGAGCTGTCGAGTCTCGAGTCCTCTTCAATTACTAACACTCATAGCGATACCGATATGCTCTCGGGAGATGCGCGCCATACTGGAGCTGCAAGTAAATTTCACTCTGAGAAAGTCTTTGCCCACAGCAGGTTGCAGGGAATCATCCAGGAACCTATAATGTTACCGCGGAGAACTCATTTTTTTGTATTTGTCACGTGACTATGAATACATTCTCCGATTAGTTTCCCATGTAAATGTTACCACATTAGGAACATTTCCCCATCATTATCAAACCCTGGGCAACGTGATTCCTCAAAGCTGGACGTGTCTCTTGTGCGGTAAATGATCCAGACAGCGACATTCAAGATGCTCAGGAGGATTTCTCCTGGAGTTCTCGCAGCCCCTGGCCCTCCGCAGAACACTCTTCGTACGCAGCTTCTGTGGGGATGTGTATCTCACTTTACTCAGCGGGATGTTCGTAAACGTTCTTCACGAAACTTTTGAGCGGCTCGGCGTTAAATCTGTTATTATTAACCCGAAAGGAAGCTCGCGGAAGCCCTTCTCGATGAAGGTGTAATAGCCAAGGTTATCCCCATTGGCATGTCTCGAGACTCTAACACAGTTCAAAGAAGAATCACTCCCGTGTCGAGGCGAAGCACACGAGCTGGGGACTGCGGTTGATCGAAATTAACGACTGTTTAGATAGTGTTCAAGTTGACATTCATGGTGATCTGGCGGTTCAGGCGATGCTGTTTTCGGTTGCAATACCAGCAACTCCCATACATTACTCGAACTGCCTGCGGTGGCCTTGACTCTCCCTTAATGCACTCCTTTTTTTCAAACAATGGCTCCATTTACCCCATGTGAGTGTCGAAATTTCACCTCAAATGGTCTCAAGGGGGAGAAGGTTATAGCAAGTGAAAACAGGCAACCATGGTTAGTTGATATTACCCTTGTTCCGGCGGAGGCAACCCGCTACTATGCTTTATCGTGAGGTGGAGGGAGAGTGTGCCAAGTGTGCCATATGAGTTCTGCCGCTCAGAGTGGCTATCCACCACTGGGCTCAGCAGTTTGTCGTTGTCTGGGAGAATCATCTATGAGGAACTATCTCCCCCTTTTCCAAATAACAAAAGTCGTTATTGCTTTCTTCATTAGTGCAGGAGAGTCGTTTTCCAATAGGACCTGAACGCTTTACATTAATGCGTGAACTCAGCTTCCTTTCCGATGAAGGAACCCTTCCCGAGGTGGTGGTAAAGAACTCACTTCAAATGGACAAATATGAGCTCCTTCCTGCTTTTGAGTCGCCTCTTTCCAAATCCGGAAGGCCTGTCAAAGATCATCAGACCATCGCGTACAAGTTGCGCTGATGTGTTGAGTAATTGCAATACTGCAAGATTTCGCCCCTCCCTCTCCTCGGAATCGGTACCGTGTTATCGCCTGGTTCTTTTCCCCCTGTTCCTCATTTGGCTCTCCTGCTGAGGATGTCGCGTTTACGGTAGTCATCGATTAGGGGGCTTCCTATTCTTCTGTCTGGTTTACTTCCATCGAATGCAGTGTTGTCCAGCATGCCGCAATCTCTCGTTGTAGTAGTGAGTATCTCCACCTCTCCACAATGGCACGTGCCTACTGCGGTCGCTTCGCATTCATGTTGGACTACCCCAAGTCGTACCATCCTCCTCGGAAGAACGAGGATGGAGACTATGTCGATCCAAGAACTGACATGCTTCCTAAATGTGCGGCAGAATGTTCCGAGTGGCTCACTGAGTAAGTCGACGTTATTTGCTCGACTCTCTCCTGCTTGTGGTGAACCGGCGGCCGATTCATCGCAAGCTGGAGAGACTTTAATTTGCTTGAAAAAATAGAAGTATCATAGAACAGTGAATGGTGAACATAGTGATGAAATGTTCACTAATTTTTCTATGTTGTTATCCCCTTCGCTGTAGGTACAACGCCTGCGTCCAACGTATTAAAATGCGTACTGACGGTCGTGGTAACTGCCAAGGTCAGTACGAGGAGTTCGCGATGTGTCAAGATCACTGCATTGCGCATGAGCTGTTTCACTACTTGAAATAGCATCGGTGTGGTCTTCGGCGGTGTACTATTTTTTACCTCAGCACCGTCGACAGCGAATAGGAGTATCATCTAGATGACTACGCACAGGCTGCGGTGTGACAACCCAGTCCTTAACCTGACATATTGTTTTTGAGGTCCTTTTTATGTGATCGGGTTTTGGGTTAGGGGGAATTCGTATTGAGCATCGTTATAGTGTTCTCTTAGGAGGAGACATTGACTACATCAATCCAGTGGAAACGATACGTATTTTTGATAAGTGGGGACAGCGTAACACAATAGTTCACTAGCTTGCTCGATTCCTCGTCTAGAAGTCCTTAGTGTGTGGTAAACTTTATAAAGCAGGATATTTGTCTTGCTCTCATCTTTGGTGGCTATCCTTTGACACTTCAGCTGCAAGATGGTTTTTGGCAAGTTCTTTGGTCTACAGGGACAGCAGTATTCCTATCGTGGTTTCTACACTTTACTCTGTGCCTCTTACATTGGTGAGAGCCTTTTCTTCAACATAGTAGCGTTGATCATACTATGGTTGATGGGTCGGTACTTAGT
>NW_003208364.1:23534-25188 GCF_000006405.1 Perkinsus marinus ATCC 50983 | reverse complement strand
TACACGTTCAGAAGCCCAGAAAGACTGCTAATATTCGTGAACGATCACAGTGTTGCGTACTCTGCTACTGACTGCTCCATTCGATCTCGGCGCTGGCGAAGTCCGTGGAGTAGGAGGTGTTGTCATGTAGCACTTAACGTACGGCTCGCCACACTGCCTTAGGCTGAGGTTCTTATTCGAACTCGGGTCGAATGTCGATAGCTCTGCTCTGGAAGGTTCCTTCCGTTTGAACGGATAGGGACCGAGAACAGGAAGAATGCTGTAGTTGTCGACATCAGTGGTTGCTAGGCGCAAGTAGGTAGGCAGGGCATGAACTTCAGTTTCACCGGCAGATGTGACTGCCAGAATGTTGATGTATCCAAACCATTCCGTACCTTAAATTGAGATAGGTGAACCCTCTCGGACCGAGAACAGTACCCGGAGTCATGGTGAAGGGTCTAACTAACACACACATCGTTTGGCCTGGTGGAATGGACTTCCCTTCCTTCCACTCGACCGAGAGTGGTGGAACCTCAGGTCCCTTCACTGTGGCCAGTGATACGCTGATGGTTGCCAAATGGTACCTATCATTTAACGCTTCCACGATCAGCCTCTGGGTCTGGTTGCGACACCCCACCTGACATTTGTGACGTCGATACGGAAGTCATGAACAGACTTGATCGCCATCACCCCCAGGTCAAGGGCATGTGTGAACCTACTCGCTACACAGTGAGCATCGAGACATCAGTTGTACATGCGTACTTATACTGCTCCCACACCACAGAATCATCAAAGTGGCAACCTTTGCTGAGCATCTTCACTCCTGCCTCAAACTCCTCGTTGGTCTCAGTGTACTTCCTGTCCATGGGTTTGGGAACAACGGAAGGAATTGCCTTCAGCACCAGTCGCTTGTGAATCTCAGTAAAGTCTTCGTATTCGCTATATTTCTGACAACGTCCACCGGTCAGCCACAACGTCTTTCAATTTTACCAATTTATGGCGGTCCCGATAGGCGTCGAATAACCTCTTCTTGACGATTTTATGTTTGCCTAACTCCAGCTGGCGAACAAAGCGTTGCACCCTCTGAAGAAGCCGAGGCGTCTCGAACTTTTTACTAGAGTAAGTGTAATTCGCAAGAATAACCACGAAGCGTATCAGCTGTTCCAATGAGAGCCTCGTAGTGTAGCTCCTGCCCAACAGAGATTCAAATGGGAACACGGCGGTCCCAAAAGTTACTTGTCTCCGTTGGTTACACTGAGCCATGCGCGCTGTGCGACCACCAGTCCGCATAACGTTGGTACAATCTGCGCACATGACAATGTTCAGCGACAATGAGGAGGATCGCGCAATTGTCATGACCTCGAAATCGTGGAGAAAATCGGTGACTTCCAGCCAACCCATACCCCAGTCACCGGAGGAAAGCTCATTCTCTCGTACAGGATCGAAAAATGCCCTGCAAACCAGTCGCGCGCCAACTGAGCATGGTCGTACCCAAGTTTGGTGATTGCTGCTTTCTCACTGCCGATTTCAGTCATCACCTTGAGTCGTCGGTATAGACGAGAATAGAACATATGCACCAGCACGAGACCTGGCCATGGTTCATCTCGGTCGCGCTTACTAGGGTGTATCTCACCCGCTGCTGGTCGTCGTTGCGCGGATGATGGTAATACTTCAG
>NW_003208364.1:16682-23434 GCF_000006405.1 Perkinsus marinus ATCC 50983 | reverse complement strand
ACTAGCACTCTGTGGTCTGCCACTGCACAGTACACTCGATGTAGCGAGTTCGTCCAATAGGGGTCTCCTCTGTTTGAGCTGGTCTTCTGCAGTCTGCGGAGGCTCGAGGTTTCTCTGCGATCCAGAGCCCACGGTTACGTCCTGGTTTATATGAGCTTTCGGGGATTGACATGGTGTTCTGTTGATAAGCATTCCAAATGATAGTGCTGAATGACTAATCTCCCTTTGTATTGTCCAGTCTGAAGGAGCACCTGCGTACTCGTTCAGTCCGGACCAAAATTTCGGCTATAATCGTGGTGTACTCAGACATGACTAGACCCGCACTAAACTCGACCCTTTATGTGGCTCGCATTGTTACCGCCTTTATGTAGCATATTCAACAGTGCTCGTATTATGCGTAAGAGCACCCGAATCAATAAACCACAGAAATAATCATGCCCTAATATACAATCTAATTCCTCGAATCGCAAGAATATCTGAACCTTTGTTGTACAGAGTGAAAGATTGACTAGAAACAGATCAAAACTCGTTGAGACTGACAACCCAGACTGTCATCCCGAGAGACCCTATCTCCCCGTAACCCAACAGACCCATTGGGGACTAGCGGCCAGTCGCCATCCATCCTAGAAGCTCCGTACGTAGGTTAGTCACTAGCCTACGTATGGAGCTTCTAGGATGAATCACCCTAAACTCCTATACAGGCCTGCACAACTCAACAGGGGAATTGACTCTGTAAACGAACCATTTTCGCAAGTTCTGGGGATGCGTTCACGATCAACTTGAATGGAGGATCTCCACGAGGTATTCCATGGACGAGAAAAACGAGTGGGAATGCAATACGTGAATACATGGGAATAGGGCGTGCTCCAGCTTGGTTCAACCAGGAGAATCTCAAGCATTGAGCAATCTTTGCAACGAGTTCTCACCCAAATTTTTACTGCGATTGGGACATCTTGCGTTCTTCACTCATCTCGAGTTTCCCCTTCTGCATATCCAAGGTCATGCGCGCATCATATGCATAGGTCGTGGGACACTCTCCGGCGCTTGCGGTAAGCATACTTATGAGACTTTATATCTTATTCCGTGTTCGTTGACCAACATGTTGTATCCCTCTCGAGTCGAGACTCTCGGCTCGACTATTGTTCAACTGTCCTTGTAGAGTTTTGTTGGCATGGCTCTGCGGCGTTCATCAGCTCGTCTGAAGCATTTCTTCACAGATGGAGCCAACGACTACGTCACTGGTTGGGAGAATACCCCACCGTTGAAGTTCCCAGCTGACGTCATGAAGCCCTGCGACTACTCTATGACCAAGCCTATCCCTAAGCATTGGGTAATGAGCCCCTGGTGATGACGGGTGAACAGTGGGTCTTCCTCAGAAACTACGCGGTTCGGGTATGCACGGTCCGGAGAACACTGATCTGATGAAGCTCGTATTATGGAATCGTCTCAAGCAGAAGAGGCCTCAAAGAGAAGTGAGTTCATCAGTGGAACCAGGGTCGGTTCTAATTCCGTGTGTGCGCACACTGTAAGTCTAACAGTCCGGGACATTCCTCTCCCGGCGTTCGGGTTCTCCCATCATCACATGTTCATATATTCCCGTGACCAAGTGGACACGGATTAAGTTCGGTACTCAAATATTAGGTCCCCAACATCAACTACTTGAAGGATTCCATCAGGCTAGAGATGTCGGTCAATTGGTGGTTGATGAGTAAGTTCGTAGTCATACCAGATTTGGATGATATTTTCCAGGTTGTATTTTCCTTTGGGGCCCTTGGTTACACTGGGGTCAGGAGTACCAGAAGGTGCATGAGCAACCGCCGTGGGCGATGAAGCGTATTGGTAAGCAGCCAGACTGTCTTGTCATCACTATAGTATTCATGTTCATTCCAGATGGTCTTCGCGGTGAGGGTTACTTCACTTGGTTCTTGGAGTAAGGAGTGTTGGTGGACTGCACAAGGGAAAGTACATGATGACGTTCCTCAACGTCATCTCGTGGTCACTTTTTTGATATATTAATACATAATCAGGCTAGGCCGAATGAACTCTGTGAACTGTTGTGTTCAGTCGGAAGGAACCGTTGCTGTGTGAAAGGCGTAGATGTAGAACTTATTGGCCCCACCTGCTGGGGTTACTTGTCTCCATGCCAAGACGACCGACGTCATGTGGCAGTAAGGGAGGTGATGGCGATTTTTGGACTAAATTGAATCGACGACGACAGTTCACAGATGAAAGTGCTGAAGTGTGGGAGGTGATATAACAGTAAAATGTATACTCATGGAAAATTGTGTGGCGAATTCATCAGCTCATTGGAGCCATCATTATTTGGTCGAAGTTTAACTCTCAGACTCGGGGTATTACCAGTCATGCGGATGCGGTGTATGAGCGGCGTGATGGTTTAGCACTAGAAACACCAACTAAGGTTAGCGACAGGATCGCTAAATTCTCATCGGTAATGTCCTATGGCCATCAGAGGAGGCATGGCATGTGGTGCCAGTAGGTTCCCCACGGTGCCAAACCTAAGCCGGTTATGTCACCGGTCCAGTCCCGGTCGATGACGGGGGTAATGCATATCTCGCATGCTGCATTGACAAAGCTTAGAGGAAACGGCTCACCAAAAGGTAGTACTTCCCCCCTTTACAACAGAGTTATATGCGGTAAACTCAGGTGAGCTACTGAACCTTCAAAGGAGTATGAGTTTCCCGCGAAGTCATCTATCTTACATTGAGGGGTGTTCTACTGCAGCGTCTACATCGAGTAGTGTTAGCGGCCACACAAGTAGGACTTCGACTTGTCGGTGGTCAATACTCTATGCAGAACCTACTGGTCAGAGATCTACTTCCGAGCTATTGGGAAACACAAAGGACACCCTATCTGTAGCGCCTGGTACAGGAGACCAAGAAAATGAGATAATTCTGGCAGGTGGGATCTCGGAGTCGATCATCCCAATTTTATATCGTAGATGAAGCCACACCTTCTCCCCTTGGAATACCACTGTCTTTGCCGCCCGAATCTTTCGTCAACGACGTAGTCACGCCGTGTGAGTTCATCCAAGCGTTTAACTCTGTATGCATTTCCTTCGTGTTCAGCTCAGAGTGTGGCGACCAGTGTGACTCGATTCCGTATGAACTCTAATATTTCCATCAACAGTTGTGACGAATTGCCGGTAGATCTGTGTGACAAGGTGAGCCCATCTGATCCAACGTTTAGGCTCAGGGAGTCTATAATAGGTTGTTTCTCAGACCCATATTCTGTCACCAAATCACAGTAGAATGACTCCGTCCTCAAGCTCGAATGACGCTAGAGAGTTTTCCGGTCAAAATAACGAGGCTCTCCAGTGCGAGGTGGTACGCCTCCAATTGGAGTTGGAGGCGAGTCGGCGCAGAATAAGAGATCTTGAAGACCGTCAGGAGGGCTTCTGGGAGGAAGATGTCTTTGACATTGTCAACAGACTAGCAACTCAACGACCAGCTAATGACGGAGATTCAAACGTGCAAAGTGTATCTATAAAGTCGCTGTTACCGTCAGACTTTGACTTCTCAATTCGAGATGCGAGACGTGGAACTAGGACGAGTTCCTGCTCGAGTGTATGCTCTTTCCACACAGCTATATCAAGTTTTAATTGGAGTGATGACGATAGTGTTATCGATGCTCCTCGACTTTTGTGAGTATCTTGACCTAAAAACGTCTCTAAGTCGCACAAGCATTTATGTTGAGTATTTAGTAGATGTAATTCCAATACGTACAGTATCTTCGGCAACGTTATGTAACTCAGTAGTACTATGAACGAAATGGTGTTGCATGACGAAGTAGAGGAGCATCGTTGTAGTCCTCTCGACCCAGGAGGGAGAATATAAACTCCAATGCATGTGGATACACTACGGTCCCCGGATTCACTGATATGACGTCTATAATCGCGTCAGCACTGGAGTAACTCGGGATCCGGCATCATTGTTGATACAGATCGCTTCAGAATTACTACATTATACGTGTATGCGTAAAGTGATTCGATAGCCGTGAATGAAGGGAGCCATAAGGCACACCGATCGCTCAGAGAGTTTGCATGCTGTACCATATGTATGGGAGGGGGTTCCTAAACACCGAAAAACTCGTGTGATGCCGCCGAACACCTCAGTTGCCAGGCCTCCGCCTCTTCTCTGGATTTATCACAGCACCGCGGGGTGTTCGAGCTCCTAACGCCAGCATGTCGTATATGTGACGGTGGTCCCTTAGTAGGTAGAGATTTGATGCTTCTATAGACCTGGCTCCCATCACCTGTGCTAGTGGTGTTTCTGTTTACTATACGGTGAGGAGATCAGTGATTGATGATCGACGAAATTGAACGTCCTATCAGCGAAATTGATTTCCGCACTTCTTCGAAAGAGAACTTTCTTCAGACGTGCCAGCGAAATTGATTGTACTAATGACACGTATCGTCGAAATTGATTTTTCTATCAAGCGCGCTGGTGTAATTGATCTTACTAAGGCATATCTTGGCTCGAATGATCGCTCGCCCTGCGAAATTGATCTCACTAAAGGCGAAATAGGCCCTTAAAAGGTGTAGATAAGATGATCCTATCAAGATCAACCGCGATTCGGAAACCTCCTCTCAAGAAAACGTCTGTATATATCATGGCAAACGAGCCGCATGAAGGATGGAGTGCCAAGAAACGATTCTGTCTGGCGAGCTATAAACCCTGTCGAGGGAAGTCTAAAATGTCCTACCGATCGTCAGGTGCACCTTTTTATCCTAGGGCGCGCGCGATTTTCATTCGGCATCACCCAACATACACCCAGCAAACACCACCCAGCATAGATGATGGAATCATTGAAAGAGAAAAGAGTAATTATGAATAATCATCTTCATCAATGGTTGATTCTCAATGAACTGTATGTGAGCTGCTCGGCCTATGAGTGAATCCAGGCTACGTTCAGGTAGGTAAAAGTTAACATCCAACCGAATTAGCTTCTCGGGTGCGATCCCGGAGACCAGCGACCGGGCCATCTCCGTGTATCTGCACAATAACTACTCTTTCACGGCTGCAATAAGATAAAACTGAACCATGAATGAGCGACTCCCGACTCACACTGAACCCATCGTTGGCTCCTGTCGCACTCTATCCGAGATTTCAACGCGTGCAGAATCGAAGCCAGCATATTGATCTTGGCACGACGAGGCCAATACAACATATCGGAACCTGAACCATCATTATCGTATCAACTACCGTCCTCAGAGGAGCGCACCGAGGTAGAATTTCCCCCGTTTCCCGTGCCGAGCGGTAGAGATAACACTCCTCGGGAATATAGGAATCAGCCATTGTAAGCTGATTCAAACACTCGGACTTGCGCCACCGTTTAAGCACTGATCAAGTTGAAGTCAATCATCTACCCGATCGAAGCACAACTCACCCCAAAGGCCTCCTTCAATGAGTTTGTTGCTGTTATATAGATAACCCAAGTGGGGCGCTGATAGGCTCAAGAAAGTAAACCTGCGTGTAACATTCCAGCAGCGCCACCACGACATGGCAGAAAATAGCATGACAATATTTCACAACACGCTCGCTTGAGTGCATCTACATGATAAATAGTCTCTCTTACAATTTTTCAGATATCCCTGGCTGGTCCATCAGTGTTGGCAGAGCCGCTCGTACAATGAGCCCACCGAGTGAATGTGAAATAAAGGACAGTCGAGTCTGAAGGGAACCTTTCATTAACAACCTACGATGTCAGTTTATGGAACCTCCTCCTATACAGCAACCAACGTGGGAAAATATGCATATGCTCAACTACATGTGTTAGTGACAATATGAAAGTTCTCAGAGAATCCTTCAAAATTCTCAGGAGTTTCTCTACAATCCTATCCGACCTCGTATATGAACTCCTATAATGAGGAAGTTTCCAACCTCAGCCGAGGAGAACGTACATAAATTTCTCCTTACTAATTACAGAGGGCGCAGGTTCGATTCCGGGGTCGGACATATGCGAAAAAATTGTCATGATTCTTTTCTAAAATCGATTGCGGACAGATTCCATGCAATTAAACTATATCACAGGGCGTTATATTCCAAATTTCAGCTTCAAAGTCGTTCTACAGAGAAAGGTACCTCTGCACAAGTTTTCCCGGTCTGTAGATGACGTCGCTATCACTCCCTTCATTCAGATAGATGCTAACATTACTCAAGTGCCTATATTTCTGTCAAACCAGAGTAGCGTTATCAGCGCGTATTTTATACGACAACTATACGTGTTTTCCATACCCCTTATCGAACTCACCAGTGCAGCTCCTGGGCACCAGTCAGAAATATAACACACCACTTCATCAGCGAGGCGCTGCCCTGAGCCAATGAAACCGTAATGAACGACGCAGTGTGTGAACCCACCCATTTCTGCAATGTTTCCCTCGGTATCTTCCTCATTGCAAGAGCTACATAGGAATAACGAGTCAGGGAAAACACACGCCAGATTGTTCTTGAATAACCGCATATCATATGCACTGCCCTGCAAGCCATGCACCTGCACGCCGATGACGAACCGCTCATGGTGTCAGTCAATCTTACGAGAACAACGAGATGCGTGCCTTTATAGGATTTCGGGTCCGTTGCCATGCATCTGTGCGACTCAGTCGAGTCCACAGGGACATCCCCAGCGCCCCGAGTAGGAGAATTGCCGCTCGACTGAAGACAAAAACATACACGTTGATTTTTACACGAGCGGCGTCAACACTCACGTACAAAAAAGGGACAAATACATACACA
>NW_003208364.1:8562-16582 GCF_000006405.1 Perkinsus marinus ATCC 50983 | reverse complement strand
CTACAGTTGAATACACATATGAATTCTATACAAAATGACCACGTGAACTGACTCACATATCGCTGCTCGAATATTATAGGCATTGTTGCTATCCCAGAATAGCGTTGCATATACGCCGTCGAAGTCGACTCCGCTTCCTTCTGTGAGATCACTAGCTGTGTTGTATCCTCTACCCAGCACAGTCGTTCCGGCGGGTCCATGAACAATTTCCTACGAGGCGAACATAATCGTCAACTTCACGCCTAAGAGTATTACTCCCTCACTCGATCAGCTGCTATTTTATGCACTTCCCAAATATCGTCTTCTAGTGGGAACGCTAAATCTCTGGTAGAATCCACCGTTTCCGTCACACATGAGATGCAATGGCTCAACCTGCGGAGAACGGCGACTCGACCAAACGCAAAAAATCCGGTAGTTTTCTTTCGATTGCTAAGTTATTCTACACTAATCTCTAATTCCTGACACTTTAACACATGTGTTTTCGCGTTCGGTAAAGTGTCCACACAAAGACACTTTTTTTCGCCGGGATTATGTTATCTGTACACTTGTCTGACTTGAACTTCGCACGCATGCGCGCGAAGTGTGAAAACACACAATCAAAATTCTTTTGAGACTATCATACAGAAATTATTCGAAATTCTGCATCTACGACGGAAAGAAATCTCTATTGTCATTCAATTTTCCTCCGTCAGTTTTAAGCGCTATATCGCAAACAAAACGGTTACTCGTGACACCACTACTTTTCTATCGTATTCCGTTCCCACACTATGAGCAGTTCATCGCACACTTTCCTGCTACATACGGCCAGTACCTCGAGTAACCTGAATACCAAATCGTATAACCGAGGACATCAGTGCGAACATGGAAACGCAATTGGAATCGTTGAAAAACGATCTGAGCGGATCACTGATCAGTATCGGATAACCTCTCACCTGTGCCAGAGCTCAAATGAGCTCACAGCCAAAACATTCATTGTTGCCATTATCTCGGCAACACTCTTCGGACCAGCTTCTTCAGGCTACAGAGAAAAGCCGTTGTGCTACACGCGTGCACACAGGGGAAATATGCAAACAGTTGAAAGCGTTTTTATGACATTTTCTTACGAAATTTTCTTTTGATTTTTGAAGACTTCTATCTTAAAACGCGTATAAATTCTCATGAGATAGCGAGTAGAATTCTGAGCTCAGCTGAGCAAATGCGATGCCGATAGAACAGTGCGGGAATATATGTTCACTAGAAGTTTCCTCACTAACCATAGGAGCTTATACACGAACTAGGGTAGAAATGTTCAGCAACCAACAAAAAATTTCCGGAAATTTCCTCGGAATCTTCATATTCTACATGTAGCTGACCATGTACATACTTTCCAACACTGCTGTAGAAATCAAATCTATTCACGCCGAGTCGAAAGTTACTATAGACGATATTCCAGCCGACTCACGGGATTATGAGGAATGCTCAGCTTTTCCGCAAGTGACACTTTGGAAGAGCCGGTCGAGCATCGACTCGTGACGTCATAAAAGAACTGAAGAACTGACAAGTACGGATCGAAACACGGAAGAAGTCGCATGTACTCACTGATTCGAGACGACCATAGGCTCTTTCCATGATATGCATATACTCAGAAGATCCACTACAAGTCTTTGACGCAGCAGTTTCTGATGAACTCGTATTGATCGTCACCTGAATAAGACAAACACACGAGTCAACGATATCACCACCAGTGTTGGAAAATATGCACATGGTCGACCACATGTTTTGGTGACAATATGAAAATTCTGAGGAATTTTCGGGAGATCCTTGTTGGTTCTTGTACGTTTTTACCCGAATTCGCATAGAAATTTCCATACAAGTGAGGAAATTTCAGAGCTCAGTTGAGGAAAGCCTTCATATTTTCCAACACTGATCACCACCGATGTCCGAGGATTTTATAGAGTAAACCATGGGGAGTCGTAATAGAATTTCACCCGTTTTACGCGAAGTGGCATAACACTCTGTGAAAAACCCGACAGTCGCGGTATGCAGTAGTCGCGAAGTCCAACTTTCACTAGTGCTCTTCATATCACCGGTGAATCACCGGTGTACATAAATCTACGTTGTATCGAATACTATTCATAAACTTAGTCCCAAAAAAATCACTTTCCTCAGAAACCCGTGTTACGTCTCGAATAACAGTTACTCTCACTCATTAGCTGCTTACTTCTTTTGCTTCTTTAAGCTTGAGGAACTCCTCCAACGTGTTTGGTTCGACGACAGAACGTAAAGCCACTGGCGCTCCCAAAATGAGATTGTCCGCCTCAGTATCTTGCACGAGTACGTCGCTACTGACAACTTCCTCGGGTTGAGGCGGCGGCAGCCGAAACCTACATAGGAGGTCCGAAAGCACCAAGTAATCTCGAGTGATGAGCCTACCTGAAATCTGAGAGAGTCGCACATACCAGCATTTTCACTGAACAGAAATGAGCCTCGTCGAATACCACGGGGACATATCTGTGAGGCAATGTGCTCAGAACTTCCGGAATATAATTTTCAGTATCATTCGTTCATACCGTCACTTGAGTATCAAACACAAACGCAATGTACTATGCTACGGAACATATAAAAAAACAACAGCGCGTAAAATGAGGAAAAAAAACCACTCGTCGAAGAGTATGTGATGTGGACTTACTCGTAAATACCGTCTTGAATGTGATGTAGTAGTAGTCGTACAGTGGAAGCTCTTTTTAATTCGATACCACCTGGTCATATGAGAATTTCAGTGCGGTCTCCCAACATCGAAGTTTCACCCGTTTCACATGAAGTGGCGTAATACTCTGTGGAAAACCCGATACTTGCGCTATGCAAAGGTTTACAAATATGTTTTTCACCAAAGTTTTTCATCTTATCGAGCTAAGGCTTACTCCCTGTGGTGGCTTCCTTCAGCATTCTCTCAGACTTCAAATTTATGTTGCTGTTGATGCTGCAAGCTTTGAGTTCGCCGTAGAGTAAATCAATATCACATGCAATGACCTGAGTTCAAACCAGTGTGGGAGAATATGCACATGGTCAACCACATATGTTGGTGACAATATGAGAATTCTGGGAGGAAATTTGGCTAAATTCTTGTTGCTTTCTGTACATTTCTACCCTAGTTCGTATATGAACTCCTATAGTTAGTGAGGAAACATCTAAGGTCAGCTGAGGAAAGCGAACATATATTACGACACTGGTTCAAACTGTCGGGATACATGTTCGCTTTCAAAATCAGCTGATCTCAGGAGCTTATATACGAATATATATTATAACTCTTATAATAGTATTATAATTAACTATTATACTAATTCTAATATATTATATAAATACTATTGATTAACTATTATTAATAACTATTATACTCTTATAATATAACATTATAAGAGTAGGTGCTTTCAGAAACCATCGAAAATTTCCTCAAAATTTTCTCAAAATTTTCACCAACACATGTGCATATTTTTCCACACTGCGCAGCCGGCCAAATGAGCTGAACAGATCCCTGCGAGGATATATTCACGTGGTCAGTTATACGGCTATGTTGACGAAAGTGTATAAAAATATGTGGATTTCCTCAACATTCAAAATCTGATCTATTATTCAGCTCTGAATTTTAACAATGTAGTGAGGAAACTCTTCAGCTGAGCTGAGAAAACCTAACATATATTCCAAGCCTCGTCAACCTCGACATACCCAACCGAACAGAAAATGATTTCAAACGATATGCAGTCTTACGGTTTCGCTAGTCGTGGGGGATGTCTCCGGAACAAGGAGTTCACATGGGAGCTCCAACCTGAAGAAAAAACAACTACAGAGAAGCGGCCCAGGATATTCCCTACCTAAACTGACAGAAATCTCCGAGTGGCACCTGTTCCTCGCAATATCGAACCAGAAAACTCCGACTATAAAATGCTGCCTGAGAACGAATCATGACATACCACACTTCCAATACTTCGCCTCTTCACTTGACTATCAGATATACATGCTTGCTTCACGTCATGGAAGCTCGGCTTCGACGCCTCGCTGTTCGCGCGCTCGCTCGGATCTGAAAAAAAACCTTCGAATGTCAACCGCTTCATTCACTCAAACCATTTAAGGGCACCTTTCGATCGACTGGTGAACCAATTGTACGGCAGGGCAAAGACTTTTGAGAGAGCAACCGGCGTGGCGCTGTCAACCGAGCTCGGCTTGGTATTGGGCACTGACGATTCCCTTTGTTTCGGCACAGATAACTAAATACAGAAAAATGGATATACCGTAAACCACTCAACTACCCAAACTTATATAGATAACACAGTCAATACCGTTCACGATTGATGACTCACCCGAACTCGGAGCTGATACAAGCCCTGATGATACAAATCGACATTCCTGAATTCGTCAAAGTGAATCAAGACTTCTACGACGCCATGAAGGGGCATGTGGTTTCGAAAACGATTGGGTATATATCAAAAAAACAAATCTGCGAAACGGAACTTGAACTGAAGTTGTTCGATTTTGAGATTAGATCAATCCTACATCTTCAGATAAAGGCTATTCTATAATGGAGTTTCACCACCCGTTTTACGTGAAGTGGCGTAAGACTCAGTGAAAAAGCCGATACTCGCGATGTGCAGTAGTTTGTGGAGTATGCTTTTCACTAGTGATTTTCATATCACGGGCGGAGCTCCAACATAATTACATCATTAAATAAAATGTATATATCAGTACGGGAATATATGTTTGGTTTTCTCAACTGAGCTCGTAGGTTTCCTCACCATTTCATAAAAAATCACACGATTTTGGGTATAAGTATACAAAAATCAACGATAATTTCTCAAAATTTCCTCAAAATTTCCATATTCCTAGCAACACATGTAGTCCACCATGCGCATATATTCCCGCACTGGTATATATTGTCAAATAATATCACTAGAACTAGCTATCTTATCAGGTATCATTTAATAAAGGAATCATCTATTCATTATAATCTTTGACATGTTTATTGTTATGTCTATCGAGCAATACATCATACATGAATATAATATTGGAGTTTCACGACCGTAATATGAAAAACACTAGTGAAAAATATATTTCACGACTACTGCATATCACCGCGAAAATCGCCTTATTCACACAGTTTTACGCCACTCCATGTAAAACGAGTCAACCTCCATTGTATTGTAATTTTTCATAATACCAGTACGTGACGATAAGCCATATATACACGGCCCGCTCTGTCGCACATGTCATGCTGTGGTTTGGCCTCAATACGACGAAAAAATTAGTTGAATTGTATTAGACATATCAACACGACACTTTGATGGTGGTGGTGGTTCAAAGTTCATGAGAGAATTTATGCTCATGAAGTTTCCAAGGACTCCGTCGCACATAGACCCACGCAATAGTAAGATATCATCATCACGATGCAAAACTATTGCAAATGAAGGAGCTATAAGTAGATAAATAGCTCAGCATTAGTTATGCGACCACAAATCATCTCCACCAGGAATAATAGGAGCTCAACCCAAGCCGCTGTTGACCATCACGATCACATTTCCCCTCGTAGAAGCTCCGTAATCTCGACGCTGTTGAGTCAACAGTTTACGCAGATGCATCCGGAGAGCTATCACTCAGCGCTCTCACCCCGTTGTAATAGTAACTGCAGCTTCACCGGAGTTTCATAGCCGTGGTATGAAAAAACACTAATGAAAAAACATATTTCACGACCACTTCATATCGCGTTTTTCACCGAGTTTTACCCCACTTCACGTAAAACGAGTAAAACTCCACTACTACCATGGTATGAAAAACACTAGTGAAAAAAAACATATTTCACGACCACTTCATATCGAGAATATCGCGTTTTTCACCGAGTTTTACGCCACTCCACTACTACCTCACTTACTCTACTCCTGCCAACAGCACGCCATATAATCTGCAGCTCCGCACCTCCCTCTTCCCTGTGAATCAACATTACTCTATCCACTTACATAACATACGGACGCCATAACATTTGATCACTCGGACGCCCTGGTGGTCTGTCCTGGCCTTTTCCTTCTTCTCCCTAGCAGGAACGGCACCGAATGATCTGCTATTTAGGCGCTATCGGACGTGCGCGAAATGCTTCAGTGAGTAACGGCAGGCAGGAAGGCCAGAGGATAGATATATGATGCTGAGATTAGGTGTTTGAGTTATCATTGTTGCTAACTAAATTGCTACTATGAGCATGTGAGATAACTCCGTAGCCATTTTGGCTCAAGTCTGTATTTCTACTCTCCATTTTCACATGAGTACTAGTCGCGTTGAGGAACCGTCCAAACCAACCGAGTCGGCCGACCGTAACACTAGCAAGAACGAGTACCCAATCATTTCACTCGGGGCTATAGTGGTACTACTGTTCCCACCAGGATCGACCGTAGGAGTGATGCGCGATTGAACACGGATCGATCTGCTAAGTTACATACCCTGCTCGAGAGGCACTACATCGGAATCGATCATTCATCGATATTGAAAATTCACCAAAATTCACATTGAGCATATCGGACATCTGAACGACGATGCTACCCAATTGACGCCTTCAAAGAGGCACCGGCCTCACCTCGCCATATGCCCAGTCGGACCAACATTATCACATCCTAGAACCTACGCGGACATGAGCCTCACTCGCACACTATAAAACAACCACGTATTCGAAAATGATGGCTTCGCATACAATGATATATAAACAATGTGATACAACCGCCGCATCAGGATTACGTCTACATGAGCACCGCAACCTCATGGGAAACGGCTCGGCTTCTTACGTGGCTGCTCTCTGCCGTACTAGGACATTCACGTACCCTCTCGATAACGACACAGGAAGCGGCTCAAACAGAAAGCGCATTTTCTCCGTGCACTTCACGGCCAATTTAGCCCTACCCATTCACTACCTTAAGATCAATGCTGCTCAGATGTTCGTTTCTTCATAATGTATAACCGACTAGCCTCCTCCTCCTCATTATAAGCACTGCTACTACCGTATTTCGAACTGATACCATCTCTGGACTCGTCCACTGAGGGCGACGGTCAATCCCAGCCTTTGACGACAGAGCCATTATTTTACTACCAAAATCTTGAACAAATCGACTTGAAGAAGCCCTACAGAAGCCGTATTCCACGGCGTATGACCTCAGAATGGACAAATCTCTTCAACTCTTCCAGAATGGATCGTTGTCGTACTCGTGTACCGGTTCGCTGCGCGTATTAAATGAGCCATTTGAACAAAATTCAAATGAAAACAATTTGAGAACAATTTGAAATTCCTCGCTTTCCTCATGTAAACCTGCATGAGCGGTCTTACCCACTACTTTTGCACACAGCCACGACTATGAGGATGAAAATAAGAATGCCATTACCATATCACGGAGTAGCAGTGCTGGGCATACCAAGATATCAACTGTGGTGAACCGCACAACTACGGAAAGCTGACCTAGTGCCGAACTTGAATCACCAAGGTCCCGTCCAAGTCCAGTATTTCGAGACACTCAATGTGTCGGCTGACCATATATGTGCATATCCAGCATAGCAATGAGTTTGATACATACTACGTGCTGCAGTGTGTGGGAAACATGCACATGGTCAATGAAGTTTGTGGGTGACAATATATGAAAATTCTAAGGGGAATTTGAGAGGTGTTTTCCTTGAATTGGTCAGATTCCTTGTCTCTTGTGCTGGTTCACTGATTTTTTACCCCGGGGCGAAAAATCAGGATCATCGCGATGATATGTGAATCTCCGAGCTGATTCGAGCATCAAAAGTTGATTTTTTAGCTGATTAATACTCAATATGCCTTGCTCATGAAGCTGATTTTTCGGGTGATTCCATTGAATCTGAGTATTTCCGAGAATCAGGGAATCAGAGTTTGAATCAGACAATTTTGACAAGACGAAGATTACTACGCCCCACAACCGAAAGTGACAATTTCAAGAAAGGAAGAAAATGTCACTCTGCAAGGGTAGAACCTGGTAGGTTCGCCCCGAATGCATGAACA
>NW_003208364.1:5445-8462 GCF_000006405.1 Perkinsus marinus ATCC 50983 | reverse complement strand
AAGTTCTTTGGTTTGTCGATATAGATAAGAGATTCTCAAGCAACTCAGAAAGCTCAAAGAGGGAACTCGAAAGTAGTGTCGAAAGTAGTAATGGGGGAAATACTGGTGGTATTGGGATTGTGGATTAAAACTTTTGCTATGCTCTGTATTATGTTTGCAAGTAGAGGATTTGTGTTTACATGGTAGTTCGCATTGGGCGGAATCACTCGTACTGAGTGATCCGAGATCACTTATTTGGATCAACATGGATCACTCATCTGCAGTGCAGTGCTGTATTGCAGGCACCCCAGTGGTGCCCATGCGAGATGTCGTGGCTTTCATACACGCATCCTGATCCCTACGTGCCCTATTGCATGCGAACCAATATGCTCTTCCGTAGTCTGAGCAAAGACTGGTCATTGCAGAAAGATGCCCCTCGCGAAAATCGAAATTATCGAGGAAAGAGGTAGGCTTAGCTTAGCAGGCTTAGCAGTAGGCTTAGCACTGGCAAGAGCACGTGCAAGAGCAATCATGTGTTGGGTATTCAGCATTGATCATAACTCGCGCTGTCTTCGGAGTGAATGATATATCTAACTAGAGTGCCATCACCGTGAAATTCACGGTCCGTGATAGCACTCTTATAGTATCACGCTTTGACCCGATACTAAGTGACTCACTTGAAGTGAGACACGAGGTGTGACACCTTTGATAGATACTTAGTAAGTGCACAGGGCATGAACATGCACCAAAATGGATATGAGGCGCAATACCCTAATCGAACGAGAAATGCTATCCCATAACTATGTTTGCTCGATTGTATATTACTTGTACGAATAATGCAAAAGGGCAAGTTTGCTAAAAACGCTAACAGAGACGGAGTTTGAGCGAATGAGCAAAACGCTAGTATATATTCCCGCAGGGCGTAAGTTACAAGAGAGCAAATAGCCGAAACATGAAAGTAGCGCAGCGTTGTCACATACCGGCAACTGCCAATTTGTATATTTCATGCAGAAACATCACACAATAGCAAACCTTAAAAGGTGCCAGACTACATATTTACAACGCAAAACATATCAAACAGCAAATGAGCGAAACTTGCCAAAATAACGGAAACGTACGGGCGAAGCACACTTGAGCAAAAGTGCCAGCGTGTAAAACATTCCGGGGAAATATACAATGCAGCAAAAAAAGAGCAAAAAAGAGCGACTTGCTGGAAGACACTTTTGGATTTGCTACTTTCAACATTTGGTTGCTAAAACCTATACCAGGAATTGCTAGGTTGTAAATGTGGTTGCTACTTTGTAACTGAGAAAGCAGCACATACAAAAGAGCAAAAAAGTGAGACTGTCAGAAATTATAGCATTTGGCAAATCCGCAATATTAGCAAAAAGTTGCGATTGCCGGATTGTATTACACCGGGTAAAAATGCATGGTTTGGGGATAGATCATCCGCGGGTGAGACGCGCGGGCTGTCGGGAATAAGCGGTGCGAAGCTCGCAAAAAAATGGTAAGGAGGGTGCGATAAGGTGCATAAAGTACCCCCCGAGCAGTCTTACGGCACCTTAGGTAAGGATGGCAAGGAGGGACCCAAAAATGCCTCCTTTGAAATCGCCTTACATGAGGAGGCCCTCCTTGCACCTTGTAGGGTAAGGAGCCTTACGGTGAGGAGCCTTATGCCACCTTACCTTACGCCAACCCCCAAATCGTAAGGATGTGAAAGCGACTTGCCATGAAACCGTAAGGTACCTTACAATTTTCGCTCCTTATGATGGCTTGTGAAATAGGCCCCAGGGATCAAGATCAAGAATCACAGATCAAGAATCAGCATTGCTGATAAAAGCCACTGAATTCAGATGATTCGGCCTCCCTGAGGAATTCTGCGTTCCGAGTCTGAGCTGCGTCTGCCATTATTCATTTGGTATGACTTCGGACTGATGCAGGTTTCTCCTTCTCTCGATGGCTTTCCCTCTACACATTCGATCACAGCAAGACGCTTTTGCCTTGGTGATGTTCATGACTCCGGTCATGTTCAGAGGGCTAGGCCTCACGCAGCTCATATTCGGCCTCCTGCTTGCATATTCAGTGTACCTCCTAGATTCTTCGCAGTATGAACCTCGGTGCAATTAAATCGTTTCTGATTATCTCTTAGTTGGATCGGTCATGCGTTTTAGATGCCAACCGGAGGTATTTTACTGATGCTGCGTTTCCTACACCAAGAGGCTCAAGAAATTCGCCGATAACGTCGCCCTTGTGTACGAAGACAAAAGTGCATTAAAACAGTGTTTACAAGTGGTCTACTCGATACACCCTCATGGTGTCATGTCATTCTCATGTCATGTCCGTTCATGAGAGAACTCTGGCTTGCACTCGGTCTCATTGATGCAGGGCACGCAACTTGCATGAAGGCATTGAAGCAGGGCTACAGTCTCACTCTACTCCTCGGTGGCACGAAAGAGCAGTTGATACCATACTCGCCTGCTCATGATACCATCGTATGCAAGTCGAGGAAAGGGTTCATTTATCTGGCTAGGGGTGCTGGGAAAATACCGATCGTGCCATGCTATTGTTTCGGAGAGCAGATAGCTTATGGCAAGCAATACCGTAACAGCTCTGATTCAGCAGTGTTATTTCTCAGAAACGAGTGCCTTCATACTCCCCTCCCGTCGGTGGGTGCAACATAACCTCGGCGTGGGCATGCCGCTCCCCAAGTCACTGCGCCCGAAGCCTTTGAAGGATTTCGTAGTCGTTATTGGCGCCCCTATCATATGGCAAGAAAATGACACCGTGAATACCATGCATGCTAAGTGAGATGATTCACATCCGACTTTTACTCCATGATCAACATCGACAGTTTTACATACAGCTTATACAGTCGTATCATTGAAGTATACCTCGCTGAGCGAGGCTCGCTCCGCTTGCAGATACGTTTCGGCGACTCGTGATCTCTTTTACAGGAATCGTGACCGATACGAAGAGTATGCTGAGAGAGAAATTGTTATTCAGTGACGCTTATGCATAGTTGACAACTATTAATTTTT
>NW_003208364.1:3531-5345 GCF_000006405.1 Perkinsus marinus ATCC 50983 | reverse complement strand
TCTTGGGCACTCCAGTCGTAGTAGTCTTTCTTCTCGTTATCACGCGAGCTTCTATCATTCAAGTTGCACAGGTCATTTTCCACGAATATGACATCGATCGCTCCGTTGCCACGAATAGGGCAAGTGTTGTGGGTCCAGTTTGCCTGCACCCTTGTTATCTCATCAAACCTTCGCCTTCCTCATTATAGCGAATGAGCCCAATATCGATTACTGTGCTGCTAAGAGTGTGTGTATTCGTACAGAATTTAAGACTTAAATTTTAAGTGCAGGTAGTGCGCCTATTGTTATTGTCCTAGGGTCGTAGTATTGGTTGTTCTTAGAGTTCATCAACCGATACCCCGACACAAGCGCCTAACGCAGCGTGAGTGACGCTTACTACACGTGCATTACTGACAGTTAGTACCGTCGTGGGATTACTGACAGCCTGTCAGTGACAGGTATCGGCTCATGGTGTTGATAGTTGGGTCCGACTCGGAATCATATATCTCAAACAATGACGCTTTTAATACTGACTACGCTACTGTGTTCAGCGTGAGTCGCTTTGGAGCAAATCCGCAAGTACAGGGTGTCGAGTCGACACTGTCGACTTGAAATGGCTCTGCCGCCATAACTTCTCATAGCCAAGGATCTATGAGACCTATCATTGGGAACCCTTCTCGAGGTCTACATAAAATGTGTCTCCAACGGTTTCATTCACTGGCTCTATAACTTAGGAGGCCTTCTTTAAGGAAGGATCGTAAGATCCTCGATGAAAGAGCGCCTCCTTATAACTTAAAAGGCAGAATATTCCTCAAAGTAAGGAGGCTGAGGAACAGTTCGTAAGTTACTCAAGGAAGGAGGCTGAGGAGCTGCACCTAATAATACTCAGGAGCCGCTCCTCAAGGTCCCTAAGGAAATAGCCTTAGGAGCGTAAGCTTGGTCAGGCTAAGCTTACCCCTGGCTCATGAGGTCGAGACCGAGAATTTCGGCGTGCAGCGCATGCTTCGCGCACCCTTCATGGAATTCGCCGGTGCGAGTGGTCGATGAGTTATCGGAGACTAAGCGCCGCCTGCGCGATCTCCCGTCTCCACAGTATCTTCCGGCGCTTGGGACCTGGGTGATTACCTCACTTAGCGAGGCTCGCTGAATGGCCGTAGTCTGTGAGGGATTTCGTTGTCATTATTGGCATAGTCACGCACTGTGTGTCACACAGGAGGGCGAACATGCCCTGTTATGATTTCAAACGCAACATTCGCTAGATAGACGGCCTCTGTGCCACCAATAACAGTATTGCTTTTTGCAAAGGAGTCCAGACCTCCCAAGACCGCGACCAAATATCACGAGATGGATCGAAAGCGGATAATCAATATTCGATAATATTACGACGTTAAGACTGCCATTGTAAGGGGCAACGACTCTCGGCGACTAATAATGGATTGTACACCGGCCTAGTAGAAATCACTCGTCGTATAGATCGACGAATGTAAGCCCTACAATCCATTAGCGCCATCACGCCCCATGAGATGTCACAACAAAGAATAATGATTCGACACAAGCTCTCTAGACACGAGACAGAGATATATCTTCTACGCGACGAAATCTGATCACGCCTAAGTGATAGGATTACTCTCTTCCTCAATAGTGAGCTTAGGATCCTCAGATTTGACCTCTACTTCCCCTGTGGAACCGCGTCTGCTTCGCATCCACCTCTCGAATAGTGAACCAGAAGTAGCCGAGGTATCATCACCGTCGGCCATGATACGTTCGTTCATCCTGGCATTAGGTATCAACCAGAGAAAGAAGAGCGACGTGGCACTCAAGCTTATCAGTATCAA
>NW_003208364.1:0-3431 GCF_000006405.1 Perkinsus marinus ATCC 50983 | reverse complement strand
ATAACTCAAAACTCTTTGCTTTACTCATTTAATGAGCCCCTAAAAGTGATGGCCAATGCAGGCCATCATGTTTCACCACCCACACGAAAATGCCTTGCACCGAACCTGACCAAATCCAATTATGGACATGTTATCGGGAAATCCATCATACGCCGCCAGACTTACTTCTTGCAATCCCAAAGTACAGTTGCAAGCGGCTTCAGCGATAATTTGGAGGACGTGTTGGATCAGATCATCTGCATGAGTGTGCGCCTTCGCCCACGAGAAGCTGCAAACAAATAGTCGCACTTCTACAACGACAATGGCCAGTTTCCTACAGTATCATGGCCCATGATTCATGGAGGCTTCGCAAGGCGTTAAAACCTCCCTGGCTTCCGTTGGTCGCTCCGCGTGAATGAGCCGAATCAGCACCGCTTCGCTGAACGCTGGAAATATCTGAGTAACTTTCCTGTATGCTGTGTAAAATCTAGTAGACCAACCTCCGGTTCCATAATATTAAGGAGGGCCATCGCATGCGTGCATGTAACAATTGATTGCATTCCACGGTCAATCTCAGCTTGTCGCGGTCGCCGGGCTGCGGCCAGTGATAGTGCCTATGTCGAAGTCTGCTGCGAACTGAGACCAGAAACACTTCCTACAATGCGATTGAGGCCTGGGAACAGCGTTCGGTCAATCAGTGTCGCTCGATTATGCGACATCGAAGGATCAGGAATTCTCACGAAATTGTCATGGTATGATGCCGGAGCTCCAATACGATGTAGCTCAACTCCTCGACATGCGAGAACAAGGTTTGGTCGAACGTGGTTGTTCACATCTGAGAGCGGAGCAACTGCCATCACTGATATTCAATCGGAATGACTGCCTGTGGGTCGTAGATGAATCCTCGAGAAGGGTGGCCAGACCCTGCGGGGCAAGTTCGTCTCCCTAGACCATGGCTATCCTGCTGCTGCGCCTGGATGGATCCCAGCCGCAAATCCAAAAATGAAGGCCTTCCTCATCATCACCGATGTTGCTACGGGCTTCACCATGATAAGATCCGTCGAAGCCGTGGACGGCAAAGCTACGGTGAAAACTTTCTTCGACGTTTGGGTTAGTGTATACGGAGTACCTTTGGGCCTCGCGGGTGATAATTTTCTGGATGCCCCGGCTTTGAGGTCATCGTTATTGTCTCTCGGAGTCCGTTTCTTGCCTTCCCCCCCATGGTCGCCTTGGAGCAATGGTAGCAGCGAAGCACGGGTCGGTAGAGTGAAGCGATTGGTACCTACCTTGGGGATAGCTTGGGACTTATCGCTACCCCATGTCCAACTCATCATAAATACCAACAAGCGGGCTGCCGGTTACTCAGCGGCTGAGCTTATGTTCGGTACTCAGCCCCGCACGCCAGCGGACGCGGTTCTCCACTCCCTGTTGAGCCGAGGACCCACGCTGGACGACATGTCCGCCACGGCCGAGTCTTCCGACGCCCCTATCCAACTCAACAAGATCATCAAGGATGCAATCGACGCCACCCGTTTCGTCGTCGTGCAGTCTCACATACGAGACAATGTTAGGGCTCTGGCCTCGCGTTCTGGCGAGCCCTTGAAGGACGGAGAGCTAGTCGTCTGGCGGCGCCCTGGAGCACGGCCAATCGAAGGGCATGTTGTCCTGGTATCGGGCGTCAATGTTGAGCAGGGACCGTATGCCTACCTCGGCAACATGGTTGGTTTCTTTACAAGGCTGCGCCCACTAGGTGCCCCGGAGGACAGATCGGTAGCCGTTTCGGCGAATCATCTCGAGGCAAGAAGCGTGATTGTGGATAGAGCGCGCCCACAATTAGCCCTCGAGGCGGTCCTTCCTCTATCCTCCGTGAATCATGGAGAGTATGTTCTGGGAAGGGTGGGCGAAGGCATCGATATCATAGGGCAGGTATCAGATAGCAGCAACATGCAAGGCGACAACTGCATCTTGCACGTGCTCGATACTGTCAATGGTTCACAATTTCTACCGGTTTGGGTGACTCCCTCCGGGGAAACCTATGTCAACGCCCAGGCTCAGGATGGGGATGTTCCTTTGATGCGGACGGTATATGCGGTTTTGATGCGCATTGAACTGACATCCACTTGCCGACTGAGAGACTCGTCCAGACGCTCTTTAGTCAGAGCGGGATATCTTCCTGAGTAAATTTTTTTCCCGCCCTCCGACCCTTATTCGGGGAGGGGTGGTCTGCAGTGTAGGACCCGACCCATACTAGGAGCGGCTATGTGTCGACTCCCCACTTCAAGGGCTTCTCTGAGGGTCTTGTGTTCTTCACGCGCGCAATATCGTGACGCCGGTTGTGACACGTGCACGATCAGCCCCGTTCATTGCACCCTTTTCCATGAGGCATTAATTGCTAAGTCTTTTTGGCGTCGTTACGGGTTATGACCCTACATTTCTCTGTGTAGCCTCTCATATCCCATCTTCTGATGCCTTACTCACACAACCTGTTTGAGACCCCATCTTCAAGAGGCGGAGGGGTTGAGTTGCCACCAGTTATTCCGGGGTTTGAGCCGGCAGACGCTACAGGCCTCCTGCTTGCATATTCAGTGTACTTCCTAGATTCCTCGCAGTATGAACCTCGGTGCAAGTAAATCGTTTCTGATTATCTTTCAGTTGGATCGGTCATGCGTTTTAGATACCAACCAGAGGTATTTTACCAATGCTGCGTTTCCTACACCAAGATGCTCAAGAAATTCGCCGATAACGTCGCCCTTGTGTACGAAGACAAAAGTGCATTAAAACAGTGTTTACAAGTGATCTACTCGATACACCCTCATGGTGTCATGTCATTCTCATGTCATGTCCGTTCATGAGAGAACTCTGGCTTGCACTCGGTCTCATTGATGCAGGGCACGCAACTTGCATGAAGGCATTGAAGCAGGGCTACAGTCTCACTCTACTCCTCGGTGGCACGAAAGAGCAGTTGATACCATACTCGCCTGCTCATGATACCATCGTATGCAAGTCGAGGAAAGGGTTCATTTATCTGGCTAGGGGTGCTGGGAAAATAACGATCGTGCCATGCTATTGTTTCGGAGAGCAGATAGCTTATGGCAAGCAATACCGTAACAGCTCTGATTCAGCAGTGTTATTTCTCAGAAACGAGTGCCTTCATACTCCCCTCCCGTCGGTGGGTGCAACATAACCTCGGCGTGGGCATGCCGCTCCCCAAGTCACTGCGCCCGAAGCCTTTGAAGGATTTCGTAGTCGTTATTGGCGCCCCTATCATATGGCAAGAAAATGACACCGTGAATACCATGCATGCTAAGTGAGATGATTCACATCCGACTTTTACTCCATGATCCACATCGACAGTTTTACATACAGCTTATACAGTCCTATCATTGAAGTATACCTCGCTGAGCGAGGCTCGCTCCGCTTGCAGATACGTTTCGGCGACTCGTGATCTCTTT
>NW_003201003.1:0-764 GCF_000006405.1 Perkinsus marinus ATCC 50983 | reverse complement strand
TCCGGGCTCGAAGACTCTAACAGGAACGAACGCCCTGATGATGACGAGAGAGCCCCTGGGGGGAGGAAGGACATCGTTCGAAAGCAAAGCCCTAAGGCGTGTGTACGATCCTAAGGGAGTTTTTACTGTTATATTTATAGCCGAAAATAAGATTTTTAGGAGATGCCTTCGACGACCAGTGTATTACGATGGGATCGATAATCAAATCACGATGAAGGCGAGTCTCAAGAGAATTCGATGGTCTATATGGACTTAGTTATCGCATGAGAGTTAGGAGAGTAGGGGAACTCGTCACCTCAACGCAAGACTCAGATTAATATGAACCTAGATAGTGTAGTGGACGAGTCCATGACGAACAACCTGAAGGCGCAGGTTCTATCCGTTGGTAGTACATTTCACTCCGTCATTCACCACTGGGAGAAGCAGGAACGCCCTCAGTAATAGCAAACCAGACAATTTGAAAACTCTGGTGAAATATGTAGCCAAATTTCACTGAAAACCTCTGAGGTGTGTAGAAACTTCATACGAAGGAGAAGAACTGCATGTGTACTTCACTTGTCTAATCCAATATCGCAAGAAAATAAAATCTGACGTGCATAAGAGCTCATCGGAGAGTGAAATTTCATCACATTTCCACGCTAACAGCCGTCGAAGAGCACCCACGTTCACAGTAAACTATATCATGAACTTGCCACCCAGAAGATCTCAGGGCCTTATAGCTGAAGCTCCCAGAGTGATATAGAGAGTCAGAGACATCCAGGTCG
>NW_003208964.1:0-1276 GCF_000006405.1 Perkinsus marinus ATCC 50983 | reverse complement strand
AAATGAAGCCGTCTTCTCGCGACCTAGCCGTTCAATTTCGTTGAGTTTTAAATAGCATACGTAGCAGCCCGACACAGGTTGAGCACGCACTAGTCTGCGAGAATGTAACACAACAGTTTCGACAAGGAGCCGATTTAAAATGACCGCAAGTTCGAATCCCAGGCCTGACAATTTTAAATCTTTTATACATGTCACAAAAACCTAGCGGAGCGATGCAGTCCAGCAAGATTCACGCAATTGTGCTGTCTCTGAAAGTCGTCTCCGCCCGATTCGTGCAGCTCAGTTGGTAGAGCGCCCGCCCATCATGCGAGAGTTCGCAGGTTCGATTCCAACGGACCACGTTTTTCATGCAACCTCGTAAAACGTGTGTGTAATGTTGGATTGCTAACTTCAGTATGATTTTGTCTTCTACCGTTTGTATACAACGATTACCAACGTCGGATGATGTATATTTGTGTTGGAAAATATTAGCTCGATATTTTGTCAAGAAAAACGTTGCGTCAGAACGCCGTGCGATGTTTTGAGAGGCATTTATTTCCACGATTGCTAATTTCTCGTGTGTATCCGAAACGTGTCGAGCATTTTCTTGAGATAAGTATGTACCCATATAATTAGTAAGTCTCGTTGGTAACCTATTATACCTGATATCACTTTTTCTCTAGCTCACCAAGCCTGTACACTTACTTGGCGGTTCGGACAGATTTTCTGGCCGAACCGCCCCAGCAGCAGTAATGCCTTTATTTGCTTTTCCTCTTCGTCCGTTTCTTTCATCATATGAGAAGTACTGCTCCATAGGCCTCTAAGATTGAAATGTGCATCACAAGTTAATTGCTATCACGGCAGTGCCGTTTTGGCTTCGAAGAAGCACGCTTGTGACTCTCATTTTTCGGCTAGCGTCCTCATACCTTCTCGCACCGGACCCTTGGTGGATCCCGCGCCGGTTTCGCCAAGAAACCCAACCCATCGCCTCAACAAAAATTGCGCGCGCTGGGGTGGGGGCCCCGGGCGCGCGCTAAAATCAAACCGGCATTACCTGCGGCTAGAGTATATAGGCAAAATGAAGGCATCTTCTCGCGACCTAGCCGTTCAATTCCGTTGAGTTTTAAATAGCATACGTAGCAGCCCGACACAGGGTGAGCACGCACTAGTCTGCACAAATGTAACACAACAGTTTCGACAGGAGCCGATTTAAAATGACCGCAAGTTCGAATCCCAGGCCCGACAGTTTTAAATCTTTTATTCATGTCACAAAACCTAGCGGAGCGATGCAGTTCGG
>NW_003216740.1:0-4831 GCF_000006405.1 Perkinsus marinus ATCC 50983 | reverse complement strand
TTTCACTGGACGAGAGACTCTCTAAGAGGATCAACTTCAGCAGCGCTACGACGCTGAAGGCTTCCAGCGCACTATCGAGTCCGAGGTCGAGAGGAAGACCGGAAAGACTTCTGCCCACCAGGGGGCAAGCCCATGACGATCTTCTTGGACGACATGAGCATGCCACTGGTGAACCAGTGGGGTGACCAGGTCACTCTTGAGCTTACTAGACAGCTTGTGGACATGGGCGGCTTCTATTTCCTCGACAAGGATAAGCGTGGTGACTTTAAGACGATCGAGAAGCTCAGCTACATTGGCGCTATGGGCCATCCAGGAGGTGGTAGGAATGACATACCTAATCGGACCAAGAGCAAGTTTTTCGCCTTCAACATGGTCTTGCCGAGTGTAGTCAGTGTTGACAACATTTACGGCAGTATCCTGAGGGCTCGATTCAATAGCAAATCTGGAGCTCCAGATAAGGTTGTGGCGATGACCGAGAAGCTTACAGTGGCGACCATCGATGTTTGGGACAAGATCAAACGTTCCCTTTTGCCCACACCGCAAAGATTCCACTATGTCTTCAACATGCGTGAGCTCTCGCGTGTCTTCCAAGGAGTCATGGATACTCCTCTGGAGGTCATCACTGATGAGAGCGTGCTGGTCTGCCTGTGGAAACACGAGTGCACTCGAGTCTTTGCTGATAAGTTGGCGAGGACTGTGGATAAAGAGTTCGTGGATAAGGTCATCAATGACTTCACCCTTCAACACTTCGGAGAGAAGCTTGCTACTGAGCATGCAGTTACCACTTGGTGGGCTGATTTCCTGAGGGATGTAAGCCGGGGCGTTATGTCGTTTGGATATTGCCATCGTCGTTGCAGTCGACCATAGGCATCGTTGTGTAGCACTTTCGTTTCTGGTCGAAGTTGATCTTTGGAAGACTGAGTTGCCTAAATTGAATTGTTTCAGGCTCCGGAAAGCGAGGATGAGGAATTGGATGCCCCCAAGATTTACGAGCCGATCGGTGCCAACTTTGATAGAGTGCGATCGAAGGCTTATGAATATCTTAAGAAGTTCAACGACGCCTACCCTGCGAAGTCCATGAATCTTGTCCTGTTCGACGACGCTATGTGCCACATGATGAGAATAGTGCGTACCATTCAGCAGAAGCGCGGAAGCGCCATGCTTGTCGGTGTCGGAGGCAGTGGCAAACAGTCACTTACTAGACTTAGTAGTTTCACGTGTAATCAAAAGTGCTTCCAGATCGCTCTTACGAAGAACTACAACGACAACGCTCTATTTGACGATCTTCGTGGGCTCTATCAGGACGCTGGACAGAAGGGGACTCCCGTGACGTTCCTGTTTACTGATGCAGAGATCAAGAACGAGGGGTTCTTGGAGTATATGAACAGCATCCTAGCAACGGGCGAGATCGCAGGCCTCTTCCAGAAGGATGAGAGGGACAGTATGTGTGCTGATGTCCGCAACGACTTCGTCAAGGAGCGACCGGGTGCTGATGAAAACATGATCAACCTGTACGGCTACTTCCTGGACCGGCTTCGAGACAACCTCCATGTCGTTCTCTGCTTCTCGCCGGTCAACGCGAAGTTCCCCATCAGAGCACAGAAGTTCCCAGCGGTCTTCTCGGCTGTTAACATCAATTGGTTCCTCCCATGGCCGGAGGAGGCACTCGTGGCTGTCAGCTCCACATTCCTAAGAAGTTATGAAGTGGACACCCCGCCGGACAGGAAGGAGGCGCTGTATCAGCTCCTTGGCAGCTACCAGGTAAGCGGGTTGCCGAAGGGATGCTGATCGGGATGGGTCCTTCTCAGAATCTCGTGGGACAAGTCTGCGACCTATATTTCCAGAGCATGCGGCGACATGTCTATGTCACACCAAAGAGTTATCTGTGCTTGATCGATTTCTACAAGCAGCTGTATAAGGTGAAGTACGACGAAGTGAACATTTTGGAGAAAAGCGTCAACACTGGTATTTTTCAAGAGTTTATTGATCAGCTATATAAAACAATGATGGCCATCAGGTCTGAAGAAACTCAATGAGGCTGCGGAAGATGTGGAGACGATGAAGGTCGCCTTGAGGGAGGAAGAGAAGAATCTCAAGGTGGGTTAGATGGGATTTTGGGGAGGAATAGCGATAGTCTTTGTTGTCAGGTTGCCGAAGAACAGACCAATAAGCTTCTGGTGAAGGTTCAGAGTGAGACAGTGAAGGCGGAGGCAAAGGCAGCAGAAGTGGGCGCAAAGAAGGATGACTGCCTCCAGTCGAAGGCCATCATCGAAAGTAACACTATCGTCATTCATGGCGTTTGTTGTTGAGTACATGTGTGATGGCATAGGCATTTTCATCGGAGAGAAAATATTTTCCATCATTTTAGGTGAACAGGAGGCCGCGAATAAGGACTTGCAAGCGGCCTTGCCCTTCCTCCACGAAGCCGAGTCGGCTGCTCGATCGATCTCTTCCAAGGACATCACAGAGTTGAAGACGTTGAAGACGCCCAGCGATATCATCCGTTTGGTCTTCGATGGTCTCCTTATTTTGCAGCAGAAGCGTGTTGTTGATGTGAGAGCTGAGGAGAAGGTAGGCTACAATGGAAGCATGGTGAACCGCGGTGATGGTCGTCAGCGGTGTAGGTGGTGAATAAGGTCAAGATAGACTTCATCCATGACTCCTATGATGAGATCGCGAAGTCGGTCCTTTCGGACATTCGCTTCTTACCGGACTTGCTTGACTTCTCTGCCAACGAGAAGGATAACATCAACGATGAGACATGCGAGTTGTTGCAGCCGTATTTGCAGTTGGAGAACTTCAACCCTGCTGTAGCAAAGAAGGCCTCTGGTAAGGTCTGCTAGGTGGCCGTATAGTTATACTGTTCATGTAGGGGCTGCGGAGGGTCTATGCAAGTGGGTGGGCGCGATGGTCATGTACCATGAGGCTGCGAAAATCGTTAAGCCAAAGATGGACTATTTGAAGGTGAGCTCTATCAGTGTCGATTGGAGGGCTTCATGATACTCACTGTTTGGTCAAGGCGATTCACGACTCAGTTTTCTGATCTGTTTTTGAATGTCTCAGTAGGCAGTTAAGCTGCAAGAATCATATATCTGCTTGCTGTCGGTCTTATTGCTGCCCCATATAGTGTGGGAAAATATGCATATGGTCAACTACATGTGTTGATGACATTATGGAAATGCTGAGGAAATTTTTAGAAATTCTTGTTGGATTCCGTACACTTTCATTCGGAACGGTATGTAAACTTCTATAATGAGTGAGGAAACTCCTAAGCTCAACCGAGGAAACCAAACGTATATTCCAACACTGGCCCCATAGGTGCAAACGGCAAAGTTGGAAGCAGCGATGACAGAGCTGGGCGAAGCCGAAGCCGAGCTTGCTGCAGCGCAGGCAGTGTTGGATGGCCTCAATGCCCAATTCCAGGAAGCCATGGATGGGAAGAATGCTCTCGAGGAGAAGGCTAATGCTACGAAGAACAAAATGGACCAGGTGGGGCTGTTGCTGTGACTTTGCCATAGTGCGATGCATAGTCTCGTTGTAGGCTAATAAACTGATCAACGGACTCGGCGGGGAGAAGAAGCGTTGGACTGAGGATGCCAACAACTTCGCAGATCGGCGTAAACGGCTGGTCGGAGATGTGGCCTTGTCCTGTGCCTTTGTGACCTTCTGTGGACCATTCAACTCGGAGTATCGAGACAAGCTCAACACAGAGTACTTCCTAGCTGATACACATCAGAGGAAGGTGAGTATCATCGTGGGGGACGACGGACGTGCTCTTTGTTCCTGCTGCGACTGGCGATGACGTAGGGCCTACTAGAAGCAGTCGAGTTTCTCATTCGGATTGATGGCGTATCAGTCTTATGTAGCAGTAGATATCGAGCGTGTAGGTGCCGGCATCCGAAAAGATGGACCTTGTGGGGTTCCTCGTTGACCAAGGAACAGTCGGAGAATGGGCTTTGGAAGGTCTGCCCAGCGATGACCTTTCCGTCCAGAACGGCATCATGGTCACTCGATCTAGCCGATATCCTCTCATGGTTGATCCACAAGGACAAGCCCTAAGGTAGTCAGATGGAGATGCTCACGAGGATGTTCTGGCTTCCGTCACAGGATCTACATTTGATGTCTTTCAGGTGGATCAAGAGTAGGGAAAGTGATCGAGTCGCCAAGGCACCAGGACAGTGTGTATCGACTCTGTCGAATCCGAGACTGAAGGACCAACTGGAGTTCACAATGGGTGAAGGACTGTGTCTGATCCTCGAGAATGTTGAAGAGGAAATCGATCCCATTCTCGATCCTGTCCTGGAGAAGGCTATCGTGAAAAAGGGCAAGAATCTGTAACCTTGGAGTAGCTATGGTGATCGATCTTGACTCGGTTGCTGCAACAGATACATAAACGTCTCGGACCAGAACATGGACTACAACCCAGCCTTTGTCCTCTATATGACTTCACGTCTACCAAACCCGCACTTCTCGCCAGAGCTGTCTGCCAAGTGTACGGTCATTGACTTCACGGTCACACTGAAAGGCTTGGAACAGCAGCTCCTTGGAAGGGTACTTGGCATGGAACAGAAGAGCCTTGAAGATAGTCTTGCGGCTCTTATGGAAGAAGTGGGGTTGCGATGGTAGGGCTGGTGATGATGTATTCGGCGTCTGTAGGTGACAAATAATACGAAGTCGTTACAGTTGTTGGACAAGCAACTGTTGGAGCGTCTATCGAATTCGAGTGGCAATCTATTGGACGATATTGAGCTCATCGAAGTGCTTGCCAATACGAAGGCCAAGGCCAAGGAGGTTGAGCAGAAGCTTATGGATGCCGAGGAAAAGAAGGTAG
>NW_003203302.1:0-1427 GCF_000006405.1 Perkinsus marinus ATCC 50983 | reverse complement strand
GTGTATATGACATAGTTGAGACACTGTTGAGGGTCTATGACTCGGCTTCAGATCACCAAACACAAATACCGATACTCTACAAGTGATACTTGATTCTGGAATGGCAACCCGTTAGGTGTATATGATATAGTTGAGACACTGCTGAGGGTCTATGGCTCGGCTCCAGATCACCAAACACAATTACCGATACTCTACAAGTGATACTTGATTCCGGAATTGCAACCCGTTTAGTGTATATGATATATTTGAGACACTGCTGAGGATCTATGACTCAGCTTCAGACTATCCAACACAATTACCGATACTCTAGCAGTGATACTTGATGCCGGAATTGCAACCCGATTAGTGTATATGATATAGTTGAGACACTGCGAAGGGTCGATGGCTCGGCTCCAGATCACCAAGCACAATTACTGATACTCTACAAGTGATACTTGATTCCGGAATTGCAACCCGATTAGTGTATATGATATAGTTGGGACACTGCTGAGGGTCTATGACTCGGCTTCAGACTATCAAACATAATTACCGATACTCTACAAGTGATACTTGATTCCGGAATTGCAACTTGATTAATGTATATGATATAGTTGAGACACTGCTGAGGGTCTATGGCTCGGCTCCAGATCACCAAACACAATTACCGATACTCTAGCAGTGATGCTTGATTCCGGAATTGCAACCCGACTAGTGTATATGATGAAGTTGAGACACTGCTGAGGGTCTATGACTCGGCTCCAGATCACCAAACACAATTACCGATACTCTACAAGGGATACTTGATTCCGGAATTGCAACCCGATTAGTGTATATGATATAGTTGAGACACTGCGAAGGGTCGATGGCTCGGCTCCAGATCACCAAGCACAATTACTGATACTCTACAAGTGATACTTGATTCCGGAATTGCAACCCGATTAGTGTATATGATATAGTTGGGACACTGCTGAGGGTCTATGACTCGGCTTCAGACTATCAAATACAATTACCGATACTCTACAAGTGATACTTGATTCCGGGATGGCAACCCGTTTAGTGTATGTGATATAGTTGAGACACTGCTGAGGGTCTATGACTCGGCTTCAGACTATCAAATACAATTACCGATACTCTACAAGTGATACTTGATTCCGGAATGGCAACCCGTTTAGTGTATATGATATAGTTGAGACACTGCTGAGGGTCTATGACTCGGCTTCAGACTATCAAATACAATTACCGATACTCTACAAGTGATACTTGATTCCGGAATGGCAACCCGATTAGTGTATATGATATAGTTGAGACACTGCTGAGGGTCTATGACTCGGCTTCAGACTATCAAATACAATTACCGATACTCTACAAGTGATACTTGATTCCGGAATGGCAACCCGATTAGTGTATATGATATAGTTGAGACACTGCTGAGGGTCTATGACTCGGCT
>NW_003216078.1:0-1020 GCF_000006405.1 Perkinsus marinus ATCC 50983 | reverse complement strand
ATCAGTAGGTTCAACTATGGGCCGTATGCGGATACTGATTCATGAAGCTGAGTCCATGATTCAACTCACCCTTTGATTCTGATTCATGATTCAACTCACACCTTTATTCGAGAGAACTGATTCAGATCCTTTGCTCAGGAGAAAGAGTCGAGATTTCTGAGTATGAGTCCTTGAGACAGAGTCAGATTACGTCATCATGAGCAACATCCTTGATCCTTGATTTTAATCAGCTGCTGAATCCGATTTCTGATCGCTAAACACGATTCAAGATTCAAATCTATACTCAATGGCTGATTCAGAGTATTTGGCACTGAGTCAGAGCCTCTCATCAACTCGAGCTTAAATACTCTGACTTGGGATTTTTACTCGTGATTCGAGATTAATTCTCACCGAGCCGAGATTCTTTTACTCAACCTCAAAGTTGCTCAGATTCAATATCGCAATCTCACCTTGAATATGATCCGGGATCATACTCATTGTGCATAAGTCCACATTTTAACACCGAACCCTGATTCTGATTCACGACTTCAGCGCGCGCCACGGTAGACCTCCCTCAGCTCATTGCGAGAAGGCTCTAAATATGACCGTAGCCGGGGATAGAACCTCCCCTTTGCTTCGATTAAGTGAAAGCATATCGTTAACCAGTTGAGCTGTGAGATTACGATACCAGACGGTGCAAGGAGGTATAGCGCACGTGGTAGATGCAGGCTATTAGTACGACCGTGCGCGGGAACAGAACCCTTGCTTCGAGCACGTGGAAGCATACCCTTAACCAGTTGAAGCGAACTAAGTTGAAACTCAAGATCATTGATTATGTGACTTGTAACAAGTCACTAGCTTGACCAAATCTATTATTCTGGCGCGGGGATAACTTTCATCTGGAATTTCTGAATTAGGAACCTAGAGTTAGTTGACTCCGACGTTCGATTGAGTATATTGAAAAGTTCGAAGTACGGATGTGTACACGTGCGACAAAAGTTCTCTATGGGAGAGTTCCCCATTGTTGTAGTGTAACGGGAA
>NW_003201488.1:0-1778 GCF_000006405.1 Perkinsus marinus ATCC 50983 | reverse complement strand
AGCCGCCACACTGCCTCCTTGTGCAGTGTCCACAAGCGCCCGTAAGGAGCTCTCATTCAAGCCTTCAAGCATCTCACGACATCGCCGACTGTTCAGCGCAATCACATCCCAACCGCGTTCCTGCCAGCTAGAGATGAACTCGGATAATAGATCACCTCTTACCCTCATGTGCCGCACTTGGATCGCCGCAGAGCCTATCGGTTCATCGGTATTCCGTGCAAACTCGGACAATATCTGGAGACTGAACGTCGAGGTTCCAAATTATTCGTTTCCGAACATTAGAAGGCGAAGCACAGCGTCAGCAACGATGGATCAGAGGGGAGGGGAGTACGAGTGGTACTCCCTCACCCTTGTCCCACGGACGAACAAGCTGGCCAAGATCACCAACATGACAGAAAATATCCAATAACGCACTATATTTCTACATGTACACACATGATTATGTACGACTTCCGCCCGAACTGTTACTGTAAATATTTTTCTAGTTACGATAATTTACTTCTCCTCCCCATGGAGACGCTAGCCAATGCCCTCTCCCTTACTACCGTTATACATCGCTTCTGTACACCATCAGTAAGTACAATATCCACAACATAAGGAGTATCCTCGATATGAACGCAGCTCTCGTGGGGTATCTGAACCCAGCAGGGTGCGTCGAGCACTTCCCTGCCTCGTTCCAATCTACGACAGCCCTCTCCGATAGAATCCTTAGTCACCAGGCCTCAGGACAGTGAGAGCTAGAAGAACGAGTCAACAGCAACTCTTGGTTTTACTACCTCGTAAGCCGATAAGACTTTTGATAGCTCCTGGCACAGAAATGGGAACGGTACTGAGTAGCCTTCCCTGAGATAAAAACTCAACTCGGAACCAAAACCTTTTTCCCGACTCCTATGAAATTCTGAGATATTTCCCATGACGATCATTTCCAGTAGCTTCACGGATAACACGGAGAGCCAGGTGTCGCTACAAACCTAATTCCATCACCTTGACTTGATCCATTCCCGTATACAATCAGCAGCAAAGGGTTTTGGGATAACGTGGTCCACGTAAGGGAAGTCCATCGCCTGGCAAATCCACATCCAGCCAACTCTCAGCTTCTCCGCTTCCCATGCTGTACCTTACGAGATGCATTTGTTAAACTGACTTCGTCTATCTAGTTCCGCAAAGAAGAACACTGTACGATAAAAATGGGAAAGACCCAGAAGAAGGCGAAGCAAAATCACCGGCCCGACCAGCAGTCGCTTTCATCTGCACCTCATATCACACCATCACAACTCCGTTACACGGTTACAAAAAAGAGCTCACCAGCAATTTCGATGAGCAGAGATAGACTAACCATTGCTCAACCTGTCTATTCCCAACGGAAGAACCAGACGTCCACGTATGGTCACGCCGAGTTAACTATGCGTCTTACGCCGATACACACTCATCAAAGCTCGTAGGAACTCACCGCTGCACAATTTCCGTAGAAGCAAGGTCATGCCGTACTCGTGACGAGATTGTAGCTCTGGTAACATACACGTTGCCCACAGCACTTTAACTGACATCACCAACAACTCATGTGCCTCTCTCTTCAACCTTCATATTCTTCTCGCTGAATCATCTCCCATCGCTCAGTCAACGAAGGGACCACCATTGCTCCACGGTTCCACTTGCAAGCAAACGCAGTCTCAATTCCATGATCGGTCACATTCTCCGAGGTCCTACTAGCTGTCTCCTCCTCTACGTAATCTACATGCTCCACCATATACTCCACAATTGGAGAATAATGGGTCAGG
>NW_003206977.1:0-3540 GCF_000006405.1 Perkinsus marinus ATCC 50983 | reverse complement strand
CACACGACATGCAATTCGGCATCAAGTGCATTCGTTGCGGTAGCTTTATGCTCACTCGTTGTAACAATGAGTCCTATGTTGTGAAGACCGAAGGGAATGTGGTGTCCCAAATTGGAAAAGAGTATTCCCTTCTCCCTTCGGTCAATGGACCCTCCAATGACTAAGGGCGAAGGGGATACTCCATCGCTCTGGATTCAACTCAGACGTGGCAGTTTTATTCAGATAGAGATTGATCGGGATCAAATCTGGCTTCTATCTGATCAACACCCCGTGCTTTGGTTTGCCAGGCCGCCGCTCTGTATTCAACATTACTCTACCATATGACCATCGACAATCCAAATGTGTCGTCAATAGTCCGCATGTTGGTAGCCGATATCATGGGCATTCCTGATGAACTAGGGGATGCCCGAGTAAACGAGAGATTTCATTGGTGAGTTATTAACAGCAATACTCTCACTCCCTTCAGTGCTTCTGAATTTCAGGGCCTTATCGCCTCTAGCATGTAAACAAGTGGATTTCGGCATCGCTGAGATCCCTGAGAATTCGGTGCTGACGAGCCTCATCAGGACGCTGGAGCGTAGGGAACACACGCGTGTCGGTAGGTTAGTTTCACTTCACACAAATTGATTATGTAAATGAGCTCTCTTTCATTCAGGGGAAGTGAACAGTACCGGCGGCAAGTCCCTACCCCCTTCACTGCAGTGCCAAACGCTAGTTAGGCAATTACAGACAAACGGCTCGGTGCTGAAAGAAAGAGCGGCCATTCTGCGGTTTCTGGCTTTGATGATGGGGACGGCTGATAAGGAGAACCTGTGTGGGAATATGGTAACCCGTTGTTGTTGATGATGATGTTGTTGTATATGTTGTTGTATATGTTGTTGTATATGTTGTTGTTGTTGTTGTTGTTGTTGTTGTATATGTTGTCGTTGTTGTTGTTGTATATGTTGTTGTTGTTGTTGCTGTTGTCGTTGTTGTTGTTGTTGTTGTATATGTTGTTGTTGTTGCTGTTGTCGTTGTTGTTGTGGTTGTTGTATATGTTGTTGTTGTCGTCTGATGCCAACTTTAAGCCTTATAACTATATACAGCAAGACTATACAATATACCTTAATCCTATTCATATAAAATATGAATAGCTTTTTAAGACCCGCATCGGTGTTTACTTCATTCTACCATGAGTATCTTCGCGAAAGGCATACGTCTTATCTATCGCAACGACGAAGAAAACTCATGGACATATTGCCACTGCATAACTTCTTTCCAAAACAGCGACCAGATTGTTGTTGTTGAAAATCATTGCACTTGAATTCTCCCATTAGTAATCACTTAATGCAGCCTTAGGATTTCCCATTAAAGCTCACTATCGTCGTAGCATTCAACGTTAAAACGGCACCGCAGTGCAAAGTTTTCCACTATACGATTTGCCATTTTCTCAGGACGTCCTTGCGCACGCGTGCACGCAGCCTACACCCAACAATGAGGGAGCAGCGGTGAAGATGCTCAGTGGCTCCGTAGCGGCTCGAGGACCTTCCAACAGCAACACTTCGAATGAAGTTATATCGGTTGTTGAAATCAAGGGTGATGTTGCTGGGGTAGCTGATTTTATAAATGAATGTGATATCAGGGGCGACCGAGTCGGAGCTCGTACGAGACTTAGTATTCGTTCTGCAAGGCGTAGACGGCAGTATTTTCAGGTTGGTGTTGGTGATAAAGATTAATTATAAATTTTGTAATTTTACGGTAGCTTAATATTTCTAATAAAACTAGTAGCAATAACGAATTTCACATTGTTGATTACAATTCCAATTTTACATGAAATACATTTTTTCGGTTTTACATGAAAAAAGATTACAATTTTTTCAGTTTTACATGAAAAGAATGCAATTTTTCCAGTTTTACATGGAAAAAAATGACAATTTTTCCAGTTGTACATGAAAAAAATACAATTTTTCCAGTTTTGCATGGAAAAAAATGACAATTTCTTCAGTTTTACATGGAAAAAATACAATTTTTCAGTTTTACATGGAAAAAAATGACAATTTTTTCGGTTTTACATGAAAAAAATTTACAGTTTTTTAGTTTTACATGGGAAAAAATTACAATTTTTTCAGTTTTACAGTAAGTAATTTAATATTACGGATAAAAAAATGGATTTTACATTATCGATTTTACATTGAAAAAACAACTCGAAAATTTTGCATTTTTTTTTTCGCATTAGTTTCTGGGTCAGCGTATTTTCATATGATCGTTTTCTGATGAAATGTCTCCAACAAATTTAATGGAGCTTAACGACCCGTTTTACAAGGGGTGGCGTAAAACTCGGTGAAAAAACGCGATATTCGCGGATTCCTGTAGTAGTCGTGAAATATTATTTTCACTAGTGTTTTTCATATCACTGGGGTGAAAGTCTAATAGAAAAGTTCTCTATGGTGGCACGCTCAGAATTAAACTCATTTCAAGAACCTAAATTCACAGTAGAGTTTCATCCTAGTGATATGAAAAACAGTAGTGGAAAACATAGTTCACGACTACTGCATATCACCGCGAATATCGCGTTTTTCGCAGAGTATTACATCACTAAAGGTAAAATGAGGAGTCTTAAACCGCACAGGTTCAATCCTCGCACGGAGCGTTATATATTTGGTGGTAGCAGTAACGGTCGAGATATAGAGCTTTCGGCTCGGCATGGATCGGCTTGTCATGATGTATGCCACGTTGGAGGAATATACAGGTGAAGAGGGTTGTTGGAGTTTTACGACCCGTTTTACGTGAAGTGGCGGGGTGAAGTCGCGATGATAAGCAGTAGTCGTGAAATATAATTTTCACTTTTTTTCGGGTGAAATTTCATTTTCAGACGACTACTTGAGCGATGTAATCGTCTACTTGATGACGATGAATCGATCTGCACGCATGCACATTCGACCCCTACAGCGGCGGCTTTCGCAACACAGATAAGGGAGAGGTTGATGGAATACTATAGGTGAGCAAAACAACAGTGTTGGGGTAGGAATACATATGTTCGCCGCTTTTCTCAGCTGAGCTCAGAAGAGTTTCCAAAGCTGATTATAGGAATACAAATTCGAATTAGGGTACAAAAATTTCCCCAAAAATTGCTCGAAATTATCACATTTTCACCGACATATGCATTTATTCCCGTATTGGGAAAAACTCGGGGGCGGAGCGAAGTTTTTTTAATGACGATTTTGTAGGTTAACAGTAACGTTGGAGTCTCGTGTGAGTGGGCAAGAGTGGACACTGCAGCATTTACAAGCTTGGGTGTATCAGCCTGGCCGACAGCTAGCAGCTCTGGAGAGGTGACGACAATGTTGGGTTTCCTCGGCTGAGCTTGGGAGTTTTCTCATTGATTTTGGGAGTTTTTATGTGAATTTGGGGGAAAATTTAGCAGAAACTAATGAGAATTTCCAAAAAAAATTCACGGAATTTACACATTAGCATCAACACATGTAGTTGTATATTTGCAGGCGATAGACTTTGTGAAGTGTTTCTCGTCTTTTTTGGATGCTGCTCATCGCAGTGTAGAAA
>NW_003210103.1:0-1306 GCF_000006405.1 Perkinsus marinus ATCC 50983 | reverse complement strand
TTTCTACACCAGTCACCAGTAATATCTATAAAAGTGTAAGTAGAGACGCCTTTGTTGCTTCCAGGAGGCAGATGTGCTGCATAAGCGACGTGCTCCTGATCCACCACTGAGTCCAATGCATGCTATCTTCAAGATGTCTCTCCGGCAAGCTATTGATGCTGCCACTCTCGTCTATCGATGTGTGGTGTACATACTTCTACCCAAGGATGACGGTGGTAGCAGTCTGTATTTCAGAATTTTGTGGCGCGCGGTAATATTATATCTGTACTTTTGGAAGTTTGCTTGGGCCTTCCCAGCAGTATATGGTGGTATATTGCGGTACACTCTCATCATTGCAGTATTAACATTGCTGGTACGATGGCTATGCGGTCTCGGTAAAGTGTTCCTGTATCTCCATAAGAGACGTAGAGGCAGGAGTAGTGTGCTTGGGAGTAGACGGCGAAGTCGGTCGCGAAGTTGGTCCAGGAGGGTCAGTGAGGTTGGTAATACACCTACCGTTATGGATACATCTAGAGAGCATTCCGACGACGATGAGGATGATGACGTAGTAAAGGGTTCTAGCCATGGTGCTAGGAATGGAAGATTTCTTCACTCACTGCTACATTAGAGTGTGATACGGTGACGGACTTACCTCGAATACACTGTTGATAAAATCAGTAATTTCCGTCATTATAGAGTCCTGTAGGCAGCTGACACTACGAGCTGGGCTGAACAAACCCCTCAGCATTGGGAGCGTGTAGTTGAGATCCATCGCGGAATAGATATTGTAGACTGTGATCAGTATGTCTTGGCTTAGATTCGAGCCGCTGAGTCGTCACAAGATGAGGGGTCTTCATCCGAGCCACCGTTATCGGAGCTTGATAGTAACGACGAACTCCCACTGATGGTAGATGAAGGCAATCCTAGTGCACTACGCCTCGCTAGTCAGCGTCTTTTTACGGCTACCTATGATGGCTTGTCGATGATGTGTGCATGGTGTGGTAGGATATGCAGTAAATTCATCAAGTCTAATGCAGACTTCATCTCGGCTACAAGTGTGATGGTCCTGTTCTCGGTCCTGGGTACTATCCTGGCCGCTTATATCGGCTACAACATATCCCTCGAGTTTGCCTTCCTTTGGGATGCCATTGGTAGCCTATTTCGTGGCGCGCGAAGTTTGTTGGAGATGCAGGCCTTACACCCATACAAGCAGTATGCAGAGCTAGCCTACTCAGCAGCAAGCGATGCGGTGTCACACTTCATTGAGACAGACTCTGTAACCACCAAGACCAGGGATCTATATAACTATATAGACATGGTAGTAGTA
>NW_003203593.1:0-1133 GCF_000006405.1 Perkinsus marinus ATCC 50983 | reverse complement strand
TGAACTACCCCTCGCCGCTGTCGGAATAGAATCGTTTCAGACTGAACTCATTACCATGAGGTTTACAGGAAAGACAAACTTGTGTAGTGGAATGAGGAAATAATTTGGTATAAAGTCTATCAGGAATCTAGGCCAAGATAGACAAAATTAATGGCCTGAATAGTGTTGAGTGCCTAAGTTGACACTCAACTAAACCTTATCCAAGGTTCAGAAAAGCCTTTTTGTGTGCAACTGTGTTAAGGCAAAGCTAATGGCTTGAGAGCACAAATAACTTCAAGAGTGCAAGGATAACCATTCTCAGTTACTTACACTAAAGAGATGAGTGGTAATGCTAAGATAACAATGATGAACACAGAGTGACTCAGCCACAGAGATATAATGCTCAACTACTGCCGGATTACAGCATATAACAAGAGTAGGGCCATCGGCCCTGGGTCAAGGCTATCGCTCACGAATTGTGGAAAGAGCAATACTTCCCTTGGGACCCGCTATCTAGACAAAACCCCTCTTCAGGACAGTCCTGAGAAGACGCCACTTGTAGGCCAGTATCGGAGCGAACTGAGCCTACCTCATCATCGCTGCATTCGATAGTGCATACTTTGAGAGGTTTGCATTGTGCGGATCCAGTAGGGGGTTTCGAACAGTCGTCCTCACATTCCTTACCACAGACCGCTGCATAGATCGTTATAGAGTCCTGAAAGAGAAATGATAGATGGAGAGTTTGTACAGCAATGCGACGGATATCTGAGTGAGAGGGGTCGTTCAAGATTACACCGAATGCTGAGATGATACTCAGCTTGCACGCTTGCACATTAACGCACAATGCGTGAGCCCTATGTTGGTCGAGGCTAACGGAAATATATTGCGAAGTGAGCTATTATTCTTCTTACTCTGTGTTTCCTTATTCCACAATCTTGTTGTCGGTGCTTATAGCACTACTGATGGTACATGAGAAGCAGTATCTCTGCATACTCTGTTTGTGCGCACTTCCAGCAGCTATGATAGAATCGATTAGGTTGGAGCGCACACAGTTGTCTGCATTATTGGTATTAGTCATTTGATCTCGCTTGATGTAGTGTAACGGTACATCACGAGTATCAGTGCGTCTTTCACTCACTTCTATGACACCCCCT
>NW_003204856.1:0-1019 GCF_000006405.1 Perkinsus marinus ATCC 50983 | reverse complement strand
ACTTTCATTACGCGTATAAGTTTGCCACTCACACACTCGCACATACGTTAGACTCCTTGGTCCGTGTTTCAAGACGGGCCGGAGGCAACCGTTGGAAGCCAGCATCGCGATTACTAAGTGCGAACAATCTCAAAGCCACATCCTGGCCACTCGACGAATCGAAAAGCGCAGGGTAATGACAGTTAGAAAGCTCGTTGACCAGCAAACGCACTTCCTCACTGACCGAGTAGTGAGTATCGCAAGGAAGCAACCAATTCACAGATAGCGAACCAATTAGCATCCAAGGATTATTTCCACTCAGCCAGTGATGCTGACGACTGAAAGTAGGAAACACCACTAACATCTGCCAAACAACTGCTCAACACGACCAGGTCTGTGAATGAGTAGCAGAAGACAGGACCGAGCAGCAATCCTACAATCAGCATATGCAACGGCGGCATCCGCTTCCTTCTCAACGATTTCAGGCACTATTTAACCCTCTTCTCAAAGTTCTTTTCACCTTTCCCTCACGGTACTTTTGTGCTATCGGTCTCGAGTATATATTTTGCTTTGGATGAAATTTACCACCCGTTTACGCTCCAATCCCAAGGAACGCGACTCGTTAGAACGCAGACCGTACGTGACAAACGGCGAACGACTCACGGGATTCTCACCCTCTATGACGCTCTTTTCCAAGAGACTTTCGTCCGCGATGCCACTGGTACTGCCTTCAAGCCACATTTCAGAACCACAAGTGATTCCGATTTGGCACTGAGCTGATCCCTGTTCATTCGCCATTACTAAGGGAATCCTAGTTAGTTTCTTTTCCTCCGCTTACTTATATGCTTAAATTCAGCGGGTAATCTCACACACATCAGGCCTTCTAATGATGACATATTGCCATGGTGCGAACCGACAAGCGTGTTATGATATATAATAATCTCGCGACCGGACTGAACGCGTGATTCAAACACTTCTCTGCATTTATCAATAGATTTGACGTAATGCGTTGAAGAGAAGAATCGCGTGATCAAGGAACA
>NW_003210863.1:0-1116 GCF_000006405.1 Perkinsus marinus ATCC 50983 | reverse complement strand
TGGAAGGCCTGGCCCTCCGTACGTAGTGCTACTGCCCGACACATACCCATAGAGTGCCAAGGTCCTGGTGTCACTATCAGGCACAAGCGTTTGATCCTCCCAACGGTGGGCCACAAGATAAGAGTGATTCTGACGCCACGATAAAGGAGCGAATTTCTGGATAGCGATGAACCTGAGGTTGTAGGAGAACTCAGCTGCAGCGTGACGATGAAAGACCTGCCTCGCCAAGTTGGTGACTTCCGTCTTGTTATAACGCGTCCCACTATATTGGATACCACTCAAATAGAACATCTTAGCACCATCGTAGAGCTCCGCCCAAAACCTAGCCTTGTACCGTTTCTTCATCTTGCGAATACCTGATACCGAAGGTGCTGCACGCCACGATGGAGAGGGAGAAATGTACTCTTGGATTCTTTGAACCCATCCAAGTGAGTAAGGATGCCGAGTATACGTGGAAAGCCATGGACCTTCGAGAAAACGCCAGAAACAGAGGATGAGGAGTTCGCCTTACCTGCATGATGTTGATGAATTCAAAGGTCTCCATTTCGAACCCCCTCACGGCGTCTACCATGAGTAAAACCTGAGAACTCAGCGTCCCGATGGGAAGGGAGGGGGCGGGGCGATCTACCAAGTCAGCCACTTTCGCTAAGTCAATCATGGCTCGCATGTCATTAGCCGGGCACTCTATGAACGTCAAACGGCGGTTACGGCCAGATACCACGGTGATTGGGCCTGCGAGGATGATCCTTATCAGTGACAAGGACCCTCGGCTGACTACCCTCGATAGTTGCCCCCAGCGTTGTCTTAGTATAGTGTTTCACCAGACTTCGAATAAGCGTCGTCTTACCGCACCCTGGTGGGCCTTGTACTACCACAACATACCTGAAGTGACGCCACCAACTGCCATACCACACGGATCCCTGTTCCCGGCTTTTACGGTGGAGCCTCCACTCCTTCGGGGCGCTTATCCATCTTCTCAATTTTCTCTCTCTTGGCTTTCACATCCAATCCTCTCTGCACACGACGCTGGACACTATGAATGCCACCAGAGAAGGTGAAGGCTTTCGGGTTGTGGCGTTCAACATTCGTCTTCTCTCTCTTCTTTTTTGCCTTCCC
>NW_003199858.1:0-1504 GCF_000006405.1 Perkinsus marinus ATCC 50983 | reverse complement strand
TCGACAGGTGTTATCACCGAGGAGTTTACGTTACTGCCTGTCATAAATTGGCGATAAGTTGCTCTGCTATTTGTTCCTTATGTGTGTAGTTTTCGGAGGTCTTTCGAGCATTTCGAGTCTTGAGTCATATAAGCTGTCAATCATCGTGAGGATGGATGTCGAAGCAGCACATGGATGTACAGAAGCAACGTATCGCATTGATCGCACTGAGGAAGAACAGACCACACCGTTTGCTGAGCAGAATCTGCTCAGTTATGAAACCTACAGAGCATTACGTCTTAGGTTGGATGAAAAACAGCGACTTGATCGGCTCAGCTCCGTGTCGGACCCGCACACAAACAGGGCTAGGCGGATCCCATCAAGTATGTCTCCCGAATACACCGTTGCTAGTGAGCGTGTGTCTTTTCGACAGGCTGACCTGCCAAATGCTGGAATTACTGGATCAACCGAGCGAGAGGGTCCAGAAGGATTCTCGTCGGAGACTCGTCCAGAACGGAAAAGTTGTCGATCAAGTGAGTACTCAAGGATTACGGGAAATCGGGTATCCTTGGCTGAACCGGTGATTGCTGAAGATGAGAGAGTGAAGATAACGGTGAGGAGATCGTTCAGGGTTCCCTTAAGACTTGATTAATCTCAGAACATTGGGTGAAGGTGTATATGGCATTGTACAGTTAATGGCAAGTCCATCAATTTCCTTCACATAGCATGTACGAGTATTGTCTTACGAGTATTCGAAAGTGTCAGCGTTGAAGAGGAAGAAGATCCGCCCTCGCCCCAAGGAGCATGTTAGAATCTAATAGTCGTACGGCACCTCCCCCACTGTTGTGTTTACTACGCAAGTGACAAAAGAATAGAAAATTGTCTAATTCAATGAGTACCAAAATTGATTATGTTCGATACTGTGGCGCTGACCATGACGAGAAGGCCAAAGATGAGGATACATGCGTCACTCTTCGTGGTGTCTCCTATGAGCTTCATGTGGCATATAGGAGGGGCGATGAAGACCAGTGGAAGGCCACACATAGAGCCGATCAAGGATATGAAGTGATCCAAGTCTCGACCTGCTATTAAGGCTATGCCTGCTAGGAAGAAGAGATAGCTCAGCCTGAAGATATTCTTCGCCATCTTCCGCCGGAAAGAGACGTGGCGCTGTTTTGGGAAGAGCCCTGAATAGTATTCCACAAGGCGAACGGCGGGGAGTAATTGGAAGGGCATAGTGATGAAAACGGCGATTGTATACCTAATGGAGGGGAGGATGGGAAGAGCAGAGAGACACTGGCTACTCACATAGCCTTCACAGCGATGGTGAGAAGGCTACCTTCTGGCAAGTTGGATAATACGATAGTCTGCGTGTCAGGACCGAACCCGATATAACCTGCAAGGGGGTGGGGAAAGAGGCGCGGTCGAGAACGGCTGACCTGCAATGCCGATAAAGAGGAAGGATGCTGTTGTGATGGTGAATGCCTGAGTGAAGACTTTATCGAACTTGTGAGGCTCTCTCATG
>NW_003200937.1:0-833 GCF_000006405.1 Perkinsus marinus ATCC 50983 | reverse complement strand
TTTTGAAGCACTCATCGACAGTTTGGCCGAGTGGTCTAAGGCGCTGGCTTAAGGCGCCAGTCCGAAAGGGCGTGGGTTCGAACCCCACAGCTGTCAGTCTATATACCTGACTGGTGTTATATTGAGAACCCAGACCTTTTCAGAAGCGAGGTAGTGCAAGACCAAAACCTTTTGATCGATATTGTGCCATCGCACCTCGCAGAATCCGTTCAATCCATTTTTTGTGTCCTCTGGTTTGGCAGAGCGATGCATCACCTCGGCTATGAATCTTGAAGCACTCATCGACAGTTTGGCCGAGTGGTCTAAGGCGCTGGCTTCAGGCGTCAGTCCGCAAGGGCGTGGGTTCGAATCCCACAGCTGTTAGAAATTTCTTTTCGTGTGATTTGATGAAGAACGCATTCCGCGGAAACGGTTCGAAACCGTTTTTGTGTCATGTCCTATAGTGTAACGCATCACCTCGGCTATGAATCCTGAAGCACTCATCGAGAGTTTGGCCGAATGGTCTAAGGCGCTGGCTTAAGGCGCCAGTCCGAAAGGGCGTGGGTTCGAACCCCACAGCTGTCAGTCTATATACCTGACTGGTGTTGTATTAAAATCCGAGACCTTTTCAGAAGCGAGGTAGTGCAAGACCAAAACCTTCTGATCGATATTGCGCCATCGCAACTCGCAGATACCGTTCAACCCATTTCTTTGCCCTTTGGTTTGGCAGAGCGATGCATCACCTCGGCTATGAATCTTAAAGTACTCATCGACAGTTTGTCCGAGTGGTCTAAGGCGCTGGCTTCAGGCGTCAGTCCGCAAGGGCGTGGGTTCGAATTCCACAGCTGTCAGTC
>NW_003215730.1:0-1995 GCF_000006405.1 Perkinsus marinus ATCC 50983 | reverse complement strand
GTCTCACTGTCGAATTTGATACCGGATGATCTCGCAAACCCATAGTGTCCTCCTCCTTGACGTTGGAAGATATAGTATAACTGCGGTTGAATGATTTTCCTCATCGTCTCGATGGCATTACTCAACTTGGGAGTATGACGGACTCAGCCGACCTTAGTGTGAATAACAAATCAATCGGGGTTGCGATTACGGTATGAACATCGCATTACAGGTGTGCCTCTACTGTGCTGTAAAGTTATGGGCATTGAGAGCATCAGCATGTGTGACGATAGTAGCACTCCTCTGAGTTGTTCAAGATTGCGTTATCAACCTCAACAAGTGGCTCCTCTGATTTGTCTAGTACTATAAAAAGACAGTTGTAACAATGGAGGCGATGTTCAGCATGGCTAACCTCATACCTAAACCTGGTCAGGATGGGCTGTGTCCTGAGGCCGATGTGGGGCTCACTAGTAGCTCTCAGTGATTCCCCATCTGCCGTCTGTTGATCTCCATCATTTACCCAAAGAGAATTCCGATGGTGACATGCAGCAGCAGCAGCACTTCTCTCACGTCCCTAAACCAACTGTGGGCTCTCCCTATTGCGTGAGCGCCTCTCTGTCATCTTACCTCCGAATAAATCCCATCTCAGACACCCAGCAAGATCGTGTGTAAGCTCGGGCCCGCTGGAGAGGTCCTCTTCTGTGCTAAGCATTGTATCGGTCGATACGTCTACTCCCCCAAACCATGTGTGTCCTGCCTCCTTGACGGCCTTGTGCTATTGGTCGTGTTTATTCAGGTCACTACGTTATGTCCTTGAGCAGAGTGTGCTGCCCAGCTCGTGGAGACAAGCCTGACTGCCTGCCCGTCGCTGACCCACGTGTAAGGTTTGAAGGAGTATGCTTTGCTCCTCGATTGTCACATCTGTTTGAATTCATGTATGAGCATCGGGCTCGGCCCCGAGATGGATGTCTGATATTTCTATATCTATGAAGTCGTTGTGTTCCTTAGTAGGCTGGGAGGGTTCGGCGTCGTACATGGTGACATGTACGAGCTATGGCCTATTAGCCCATACCTTTGGTTAACATGTCAACGCGCACCAGCCGGCAGCATCATGCTGATTTTTCTAATTATCCATTCAAAGCCGGGGAGATAGCCTACTGCAAGGATCGACCAGAGTAAGAACCATTGAAGCCAGCTCTTTATGGTCATGTGCTTCTCTAGTGTCGTCGAAGAGGACGGGAAGGTGTTGGAAGCCTACCCAGCGAGGCCTGTCGTCCTTGTACGGGAGAACTCTAGACATGCTCATCATTGGGAGGTCAGCATTGGGCCCATCCTCGAATCGAATAAACTCCGTGTACCTTATCCCGCTCTTTCCAAACGACCATGTTGTCGCGACGTAGCTGTGGAAATCAGGTCATGTTCTTTACGCTGAATGAGAAAGTAGAAATCCAGAGCTTCGCAGCTTCCTCACTACTGCCTTATGAGGACGGTTACTCCAAGTTCGAGTCAGTTAGACTGTGGAATAAACCTAGGCCAGAGCACGAGAAGGTATGTTACTGTCCTTGATGAGCAGCGTGTCGATCTATTCACTGTGCTTGTCAGGAGTATATGGAAGCTGTTGGATGGGAAGTTGAGCAGGGAGTGAAGGCCCACAAGGATCGGCAGGCGATGCCCTCCGGGATGCAACATGTGCTCGAGATGGCAGCCTCTAAAGTGAGCTCAGTACTCCTCAGTGTCCGCCTAGTTATCTGGACAAGTATCGATGCTGTAGGTGAAGTTGGAGGGCTCTCCTGCAGGGCCGCGTGTGAGGAGCAGGAGTCGGAGTTCTTCACGCGGGATGACCCCTCTTGGTGGTCGCAATACATCTCCAAGGGTGAGACCTTCCATGTCAGATCTAAGGAGCGAATATTTCAACGCTAGGTACGTAGTCGAAGTCCTGGTCATTCATGGTCGAGCCCATCCGGCGGCCATCACCTTTCTTGCTGAGCATCCCACCAGGCATTCTAGACGTACACA
>NW_003199739.1:0-1091 GCF_000006405.1 Perkinsus marinus ATCC 50983 | reverse complement strand
GTCTCGACAGCAGCAGTAGTGGTCTCGACAGCAGCAGTAGTGGTCTCAACAGCAGCAGTAGTGGTCTCAACAGCAGCAGTAGTGGTCTCAACAGCAGCAGTACTGGTCTCAACAGCAGCAGTAGTGGTCTCAGCCGTAGTGACCGGTAAACCCGTAGTCACAGATGGGCATTGACACCAACCAAGGAAACGGAAGTCAACTTGAGTGTTGTAATCCTGCATCACAATTTGACCATCATTAGGGACGAAATTGACCAAGTTACCCTTGTTCGCTGTACATATCTGATTATCATCTAAGCCACAACCGCATCCACCAGCATACAATTCACCCTCAGAAGTTGGTTCATCCAAAGGCTTCCTGTAAACAGCGTCCTCACCATGTCTATAATAGAGATAATTATCAGGCGTAACAGTAAAGCCTTCACTACCAGGGATGCCAAGATTGACGTACATTTTCGAGGCCTGATAAGAGTATGGCAACCAAGCAGTGACACCAGTGTCGACACGAATGTACATATAAGGTGCCAAATAACGGATGCTCGTAGGTTTGTTGAGACCCTCAGGACTATCATAAGGGATACCCCTAATAAGTAAATTATTAGGGAGACTCACTTGAGAACCGGCAACCCAACCAAGTGTCTTCCAACCGGTACCATAAGGAATACGTTCGAAACCGAAGACGCCATTCCAAGTGTTGGCAGTCACATACAACCTGTCGGGGTTTCCAGCTGCATATGCAAGGCCAGTGTACCCCAAGTACATATTATCATTAGCAATAACTCTGATGCTGTTGTAGACCAAAGTACTGATGACAATCACCCTCTCCTCACTGATGGCGTAGACTTCAGAACCATCAGGGTTGGCTTCTATGTCGGTAATCGGATGTTCAGCCAAAACTTCATAGGACGACAGGTCACATGATGTCCTCCACAGCCTCGACTTCCCATCGGATTGAGTACCAGCGATATACCAACGACCAGCATTATCAAAACTGTATGCCACCACATTCACATCCCCCATAGGGAGCATGTTCGGATAGTCACTTCTGTCTACCGAACAGAAGTCAGCAGAACATTGCTCGGACAAGCCTCT
>NW_003210751.1:0-1037 GCF_000006405.1 Perkinsus marinus ATCC 50983 | reverse complement strand
TTTTTATACCCACCTGCAAGTCAATTTCGCCCATGTGCGAAATTGATGTGCAGCTTTCGCGAGCATCTTTGACCAAACGTGCACATCGATTTCGCGCATCCCCCTCCACCCCTTGGACAATGTTATAAACTATGTTCACTTGTCTCTCTATTGAACTACTGGACTCTGCTGTGGGCTAGCATAGGGTGCTTCACAATACAAGACAAAAGAGGAACAATGTCCAAGGGGGTGGGGAGGGGGTTTGTAAAAAAATGTACGACTTTTGCAAAAAGCCAGCAGCACCCTAAGGACTTCCCGGGCGGTCCCCCACCCCAGTACTATCCGGGCCTTGCGCCGCTTAACTTCGGAGTTCGGATGGGATCCGGTGTATTCGACGCAGTATGGCCGCTGGCGATCATAAAGTCGACCAAAAAGCCAAGTTACCCCCAACCGCGCACACCCAAATTTGAACAAGTCGAGGATTTTCAACCCATAAGGTATGATCCTCCATCCAACTTCAAACCCTCACCAGGACACTATACCGCGATCCAACTCTACCGTGCCCCACACCAGAGCTCTCAGAAGCTCTTGAGTGTGGAGTAATCCGCCTTTTTAAGTCGAGTCCGTAGATGGAAATAGAATAGGAGGAGACAAATCGGCGCAACACGGGATGAATCTCAGTGGATCGTAAGACTAAGCCTACTCTCAACACTTACAATACCCGGATGCAATTAAGTCGTCTTCAAAGGATTTATCGAGCCCAATACTTGCAATTGCTATGATCACCATACACTCTGACCACAAGTCAATGCAGCCAGAGGTATAGCAGCTTGAATTTTGGTCAGGCCGAAGCCTGACCTAGCCTTTTTCTTGTAGCATTGAGCACGGTGTACAACACTGCTTATCCAGCATGGATTCCGGCTTAGAGGCGTTCAGCCGTAATCCAGCAGATGGTAGCTTCGCCGTACTGTCTTTTCAGACAACGGCATTAACCAAGTATCTGGACGAAGTGTTCCTCTCGTACTAACTTCGACTACTGTCGCAGTATCTACTTGTCA
>NW_003213776.1:1792-3517 GCF_000006405.1 Perkinsus marinus ATCC 50983 | reverse complement strand
TCTGCTCACATAATGGAATACCGAGTGTCGCTGCTTTAGTACATTACTACTGTTGTATTCTACAACTACAGCGAGATAGTACACGCGGCCTAAACTGTCCCTCACAACCTCTGAGACACAATGATAAAAATCCAGTCACAGTCGATGGGTGTATACCATGCCCGGCCGGCCGCCGCTGCTTCAGCGGCCGGCATACCCGAGTGGACCTGGACGTGGCACACCCAATGGTTTCACAATCATAACGCTAAATTCAATCCCAACAATCAATGGTCGTCTCATAGACGCGGCCATCCGCATCGGTATTCAACGTAGGTTAACAAGTTAACCTTTATTAAAGAGGCACTTGTGTACAACAATTCCTCACAAAGTCCCCGGCAATCGTTAGAAATCATACATCCACTCAAGCAGCACGTGCAATAAATGAACTGAAGTGAATAAACTAATATCATTCAAAATGAGCTCTACTGCCACTGCTTAACGAAGATGCCTGTGATTGCCGCCTGGCATTGCTTGGAGACTGCTCTTGAATAGCTCTCAATATCAGCGGCCTCGGACTCGCCTCATGTTCCTTTGCGAGGATGCGTATACGACTAACAAGCTGAATTCAATACGGTGATTCCGAATTTGCAAGCCCCATTGACGCCGTCACAACTATTGAATAAGTAGATGGTGTAGTAGTGATTGTGATACTAGAGTATCAATAACTAATGCTTTCCCTATGTAAGAATCCTCAACTTTTGCTGAGCAGTGTCATCGAGATGGGAACAAGAAGTGCACATCGATGAACGTATCTACGACATGATGACGCATGTATTGGAGAAATTCGGTTTGGAGTTGCCTGATCGAGTGCCCTCAACAGTGACGACGAAGCAGTTGCTGTGCAGTACTGATATCGATCTATGTATCACTTGTCGTAGAATCCGACGTGTTCTGGACGGCGTGGTATCGTGTTGTCTATCAAAAGGCGCTGAGACCGAGCACGATTATGGATTAGGAACCGCTTGTTTATCAATTCGCAGTAGTAGCGCGGTTAGTTGTAGAAGTCGGTTTATTCGTTGCTTGGATACCGCCGCAAGCCAAAGTCTCACCAACACAGTTAGGATCAGTGGGCTCGAAGCCAATCGATCCATCATTCCTCTTAATCAAACCGAAACAGACGGAGGGAGCTTCCCAGTACTTGCAGTAAGAGCCGTATTTCGAGTCCGCACATCCACTCACAGCAGAACACATCTCAGTGCACGGGTCCTCAGTGGCCATCACAAAGGAGACGACCAGGACAAAAATCAAAAAAGAAACAATGAAGGAACGTATAAGCATGGTATAAGTATACTCAACATAAGAACGTATAAGTCAGAAAAATATTCAACTGAGAGAAAAAAACTTATAACCAAATCATTGACTACTTCACAACAAGCGAGTAAAGACGATAATGGCATTTTAGCTTTGTGCGGCAGAAAAGATATGAAAGACCCCTTGTGAGTTCCATTGTCTACTGATAGAACACTCTAGTACCGATTGTGACACCGGAGTGGAGGATATTTGCGTGGGAAGATTCGTTTTTAAGCTGCGTAGAGCTGTGGGAAATATATCAGCTGTTTACATTGGTATTCGTATTATTGTACAGTGTTTGGTTGTTTGTAGGTTTTACAATTTTCCAAACTCTTTATTATAATGTCATCTACTACTACTTGTAAGAATACTATGAAAGTGACTTTAATCGGTGCT
>NW_003213776.1:0-1692 GCF_000006405.1 Perkinsus marinus ATCC 50983 | reverse complement strand
ACGTGTAGTCGCACGAGATGAGACTCTCTTCTAAGCGGTTAATATCAAATTCTTCGTCGGGAAGTACATGAATACTATTCATGAATAGCGACCCGGCCTTGTCGGCGCTCACTTCGTTGCTCTCACATCCCTCCACGACATACGCGATGCAGAAGAGATCATGTGGACGATTTTCCGGTGGGATGGAGGATCTCTCAGGCTGAGAGTCTCAGCGCAGAAGCTCTTTATAGCCCTAATCGACTCGCCGGCCGGTTTCGGCCTTCCTGGGTTGTTCTCCTTGAAGGAAGAGCGAGGATCGTAAATTGCTCGGATAAACTTCTAGTATATGACGTTATCCTGTAGATCGCCCTCCTCGCGAAGAGCATGCACTATTCCTCGAGGCATGGAACCTCCTCTTGTCATGAATATCACTTTTTTCTTGACCTCGTCCTCAAGAACCGCCGGGCCTCGCCCAGTCTGGGGTTTATCAGTGATAATTTATCACGTCTCTCATGAGCAGGGTGTTCTGCGAAGTTACTCGTGATCTCAAATTGCTCACTATCGCCTCGAGTCATTCGAGTCGAATGTACATAACGAAAGGGCAAGGTTGGAATTTAGAATGGTTTTCGCGATTGTGAGGGCAGCGGTAACGTATCGCTATTGGCAATAGCCTATTGCCCGACGTTCTTGGGGTAGCTCACATTACTCCGTTCCATCGCCGGACCGTCTGCGGGTAAGCCGCTGAGCTCAATCAACCGCTCTCGGGCTTCCCGTTCGGAGCAGAATTTCTGCGGTGTTGCGGCATGGTAGTACCATGATGGTACTCGCACCGGGTGCGACGCACCCACGCCCACGAATTCCGCGACCCCGCAACGGCTGTGGATCTCCATTCTTGAATCAGCCTGGACCTCGCTAGCCAGACCGGGATTAGCGGGGTTTGAGGCTTCAGCCACCTGGTTTGAGGTCAAGTTGACCTGGTCAACTGTCTAATCGCATCTTGTAACGACTTGATCGTGTTCGTCAACTCGTCCACAAGCTGTTCCATTTGAACCTAGAAAGAGCAAAAGACTGAAGGCGTGTCTCAATTTCATATTCTCGAATTGAGCACTCGAAAAGGCCTGATCACTGTGAGCAAATCGCTGATCAGGCCTCGATGCTCGCCTTATGTAGTGGAGCGAAGGGTGAACGGAGGTTGTTCTATAATGCCTGATCCGATAGCCGTGTTGTCACAACGTGTAGTTTAGTGGGTAGGGTAGTTAGCCGCGAGTTGCAAGGCCTGCTAAACTTGTCATGCTCGCTATTCGAAGCTGTATAAGATGCGGCCTTTCCTGTGATGAGCTCCCCGTGACTCGAACTCGCTCAGATTATAGAGTAAGGGTGCACCTGCAGCTATACAAACGCGGCCTCTCCAAAAGAAGCCGAAAAAATTGTGCAGGAATTTGGGGGGTGTAGCGGTAATTTCTGGGGCCGATGTCTAAAAATCGAGGGGGAATCCCTCTAAGGTGCGGGAAAGTGAGGGTCCAACTTTAGTTCCATGACTTCCAGTCTCTGGCTATCGAGATAGTCATGGGCGAGTGCTGCAGACAGCAATGCATATTGCTATGACCATATTCCAAACTTCAACCCAAGACTAAGCTGAGACTCCAGCTGCACCAATGATCCTGTCAGTTTCGGGAAAACGGGATCATAGGTCATGGATCAGCGAACTAAAAT
>NW_003208804.1:0-789 GCF_000006405.1 Perkinsus marinus ATCC 50983 | reverse complement strand
CTCGGGGAGTGATGAGCATCTGAGATAAAGGAATGGCCAAACGTGCAACGACAGGTTTCATACGGAGCCACGGTTTGACAGGCGTTCCAGAGGCTCGATGCTCAACCATCAGGTACCTCAAGGGATGTCCTATTGAATGCAACACCGTCTACTCACCTGCCATCTGCACCAGACGATAGCCCCAGTGCGGGCCGGTGGAGATCCGTTTCTGCATGGTCAAGTCCCCCCACATAACTGATAATATTTGGGCGAGAGCTCAGTGGTGGGTTAACGACGGCCTACCGATGCGGAGCATCAGCACGGACCGCCTCTTCAGGGTTGATGCTGGAGATGCCCTTGAGGGCATCCTCGAGAATACGGGAGATCTCTATAGCCCGATGAGCGACGTACTGAGTAAACGACAATTACTGGAAGTCTCATACCAGGAGTGGAACGAGCACCTGGCTTTGAAGATGGGTGCTCTGGGATGCATTACTGGCGGCTTTAACGGAAGCTAGTGTTACTAAGCCTTTGGTCCCTGATTCTGTGAGATTGATACCCATTCCTGAGCATGAGTTGGCAGCTTAGAAACGGGATTTGAGGCTTCTGCGGATTAAGAAAACGCAACACTCGTCGTCCTGAAGAAATCCTTGGATCTATCACACGGGCTACAGTCTTGCATAGAGGAAACGAAGAAGGCCATTTCGGCAGGCTCAGGAAGGATCTGAGTGGTTGAAGACTCCCCAATAGCAGGACCGCTAGATGAAATATTGCTGTCGAAAAATTGAGTAGATGTACATAAGCAATCAT
>NW_003206644.1:5601-16635 GCF_000006405.1 Perkinsus marinus ATCC 50983 | reverse complement strand
AATCATCTGTATTCCGAAACGTATGAATGAACCGCCACAGGGTATGATTTACTCTTTTAAGGTCTCCAAGGCTTGGAGTCCAAGCCTTGCTCTTACTGAGCTATCCGAACCAGTATAAGGTGAAGACCTGATGAAGTCGGCGTGGACGGGTACTCTGTGAAATCTTAGCATGTATAGTCGAACTGGTTAGCCTGCTCGGCCGTACATCGAGAGGTCCCCGGTTCGAACCTCGCTCAGCTCTCGCCCACAATCCCTCACAGAGGGGTCCGCAAGGCTGGTTGCTACATATGGCTGTTGACGGGATGATGATGATGATCATCCCACGAGGCCCCAACGTGGAAGTGCCAGTAGTAAGACGGATCCCGCGAGTGAGGTGACTCCATAGAGTGAAATGTCGGTGGACAGCTGGCAGTGGCATGAAGGGGGCTTTTAATGGATTTTACTGCGGGGTGGGGTGTTTTTCGCGTTTTTCCCCGAATAGAACGCGAAAAACGCGTATTTTCTGGCGAATTACGCGTTATTTCGCGAAAAATGAAGGTGAAGTGTAATACGTGTTTTTCACTGGTCTTTTCACCCTAGTCGGTGCATATCGCGATTTACTCCATGTGAACTTCGCGAAAACGCGTTTTTTCACGCGAAATTCACATCGGGAAATGAAATTCATTTCATATGCCTTTTTTCACGTCTCCAAATCGCGTTTATCTCCATAAAAAATTTCGCGAAATTCACAATCTCCCTTGTGAAAAAAATGGTGTAAAACGCCGATTACTCAGAGTTTTTCGCGTTTATCGCGAAATGCCGGAAGCGTTTTACGTGAAATGTGATGATTTGTCTGGTGTAATTCGCGAAGTGTTTTCAATTCACTTCACATCGCGAATATCACGCTTTTCACCTGGAGTATTACGCCACTTCGCGTAAAACGGGTGAAACTCCATTATAGAAGTATATTCCTAGTTACTACAACACCATCATCCGATGTTAACGCGATTCAAGAATCTGGCCGAAAAGCAGAGACAATTTATCAAAAATAACGACAGGTGAAAATTTTCGAACAACTCAAAGTTCGACAAATTATGGCGATCTTTAGGCCGACCGGCCCACTGGCAGATGAAAAGATTCTCCGGCAACTCTCCCTTCTATTGGGAGAGTCTATGAACCGTGCTCATCGGTGAACATCAAACCCGCACAGGTTCGATCCCCAGCCGGAGCATTCTCCCTTAGGGAACTCCCGCCAGCTACTCCTGAGATCCTCGAGTCGCTTTGCATCATCCTTAATATCGACTCTGTTGAGAGTTACCTTCTAGCGGGCCTTATTAAACGCTCTCTGGACGAGTAAGTTACTGCTGGGCTGGAAAGATCCTATTCTTCGCAGTGCGCAAAGATATCTGGAGTTTACGAAGTAGGCAAGGTTAGTTGTCAGCCACACAGCGCACACAATCGCGGTGCGCGGAAGCGTTCCACGTGATTAGAAAGCGTGGCAATGATAACGGATCGTATATCGTGTTTCAATGTGTACAAAATGATGAAACTTGACTCTCGCAGTTATTCTCATCATCTCGTGGATTGCCCAAGCACATACGTTGTACGGAAAGCATTCATGCTTTGGGCAGTTTCTCGTGATCTGGCGCAACTAGTAAAAATCACAAATCCTGTGGATCGCAAAACTTATTCGAATTCCGACCGACGTAATTCATCGGTATGTGTTCTCTTACTGGGTTATCGCTGTGCTGTTCCCGATCAATCCGGGATTGGAGATTTACCGCAGCTGAGGCTGTTAAACTAATCTTCGCAGTGCGCAAAGATATTTGTTAAGCCAGTCGGTAGAGTTAACGGACTAAAGTTGAGTCCAATTTTTGAGACGCCTTTTTCACGTGTTGAGTTAATACGTGGAAAAGGCGTCTTAAAAATCATAGAGGATCTATGACATGCTCGAGTCGTCTTGTTCTGAGCACAGCGGAGCGAAGCGTTGCACGATGTGCATTAATATTACTATATGAAACTATAGAAATATGTTGAAAAGCAATACCTGGTAGCAGATGATGAGTCCTTCTTCTCTGGAAGATTCACAGATTAGTTCGATTCGGTATTTCCAACATGGAATTCCAACACGGTATTCCCGCACGCCCATGAGAAGCTGCCCGACCTCATCAGCAATACCTGAGTACTCGAGGTTCACTCAAGAAAGAAACAAAATAAAAGATATCATTTTTTTGGAGGAAAATATGAAAATTCTGAGGTAATTTTCGTTGGTTTTCTACCGAAATTAGTAAGTGAACTCTTGAGCTCAGCTGAGGAAACCATCACATATATTGGAGTTTCACCCTAGTGATATGAAAAACACATTTCACGACTACTGCATATCACCGCGAAAATCGCGTTTTCAACCAAGTTTTACGCCAGTTCACGAGTAAAACTCCAACATTTTCAGTTTACCATCATTTCTCTTCTTTAGCGCATTCGTTTGACTTTGCGACTTCAGAAGTTTCCGTCCGCCTTCGTCGAGACGATTTTCCAAATCTTTCCTCAATTCGAATTCGCTCATAAATTCCCGATAAATATCATAAACCTAAAATGACATATCAAAATCGATCAGCTGATCGATTTCAACCCACCGCGTTTCGTAATGCAGTTACTTGCTCTTTCAAAGGTACTTTTTCTTCCTCCAACTGTTTTACACGATTAAGGAGAACCTTCAAAAACCAAGGAGCAAAAAAAATAAAAAGAAAATAAAAATAAAATTCGTCGGGGTGCTGTATGTAAATCGATCGAAGACCACCTAAACCGTACTGATAGTCGTGGGACATTCAACTCACATAGAGCTCACCAAAAAGCATCAACTCCAACATCTTCCCCGAATTTACATATCTGAAATTCTCGAGGCTTTTCGATTCTCTTTCCACAATCATTAATTTCTCCTCTTTTTGCCGCATTACTTTACGCTGTTGGTCAACCAAACCCGCCGTTTTTTCTGAAAAAAATGCAAAATTTTCGGGAAAATTTTTTTTATTTTATTATCACCAGCATTTATTCGATTCTCCTCAGCTTCACTTTGCATTTTTTTCAACTCATTTTTCAAAAATTTTATTTCCTCCTCATTTTCCAAACCAACCCGTTGTAATCGTACCATCGCTTGCTCCAATTCAATCTGGAAAAAAAAATCCCAAAAATTTTCCAATTTTCTCACATTTTCTGCCAACGCTGTTTCCTTCTTTTCCCTCTCGCAATTCATCAACTTAGACTGCTCTTCTCGAAGATTTAAAATTTCCCTGAAAAAATCTAAAACTGCGAAATCAGAATGTGGCGTCATAGTATCAATAGATACCACCACAATGATTAACGCACAGCTGTAGAAGAAATTTCAGCAACTCCTGAACAATAGCAAACCAAAATTTCTATCGAAGGTTCGATCCCCGGAAATGACAACATTTTTCCGCATTTTTTTCAACACCCTACGGAAAATAATATTTCGAAATACCTTAGTAAAATATTCACTTATTTTTCCAATGAGACGCATTTTTTTACCGATTCAAAAAATGAATAGTAAAACTTAAATAGAAAAAATGCAAATTTTACATTTTTCCATTTCGTTTCTGCACTCGAAACCACAACAACTGCCATACACCGGCCGAACCAAAACGAATAAATTAATTTTTGATTAATTCTACTTGGCAGATTTCACAAATTATAGAGTATCCTTACACCTCACACTCCGCTTCCTGTTGCCTCTGCATTTCCTCGAATTTAACCGCATCACGATCGATCTGTTCACGAGCGTCTTCATATTTTTCGCGCCATTTTTGTGCTTCCTGAGAGGAAAAACTCGATGAAATTTACGATAAAGTTTTGAGGGAAAATTGGGTAAAATTTCGAAGATTTTTTTCTAGAAAAAGTAGACCCTAAGGAGTTTTCTGCATCACAAAAAAGGGAAAAATCACTATGAAAAAAACCAAAAAATGCACAAATTCACAATTTTCGATAACATAATATCGGAGAATTTTACTACTAAAAAGGATGGATGAATTTTTCGTATCGCAAAGCGATCGAATATTGATTTTTCAGAAATCAATATCAAGACTAAAAAATTACTCAATTTTTCATAGCCCTCAAATGGAAATTTTTCCGCCCCCAAAATTCATGATAAAAAATATTTTTTTATTCGATCGATCCGAAAAAAAATTCACCTTTTCCAAAAAACTGCGCAACTCGGATATTTCATTTTCGTATTTTCGCTTCAATGAAGCTACTTCCATTTCTGCATCTCGTCGGATCTGAAATTTCGGCAAAAATATTTTCCCTATAAATTTTCCGATTTTACTTTTTTCAACTTTTCAAAATCTTCTTCCTCCTTGCAGTATTGAATCGACAGTTTATTTTCGTATCTTCCAAAAAAAATTTTGGGGAAATTTTCATGAAATTTTCCCACTCTTTTTCCGTTTCTCCCAGATTTTTCGAAAATTTTTCTGCCAATTCAGATCTTCCTATAGCGTTGCTCTGCTTCTCCGCGTTGAGTTTTTCAACCATCGCTTCGTACCTAATATAAAGAGTTTCTTCTACTCGGGAAAAATCGTGAAAAGATCAATAAATTTTCCTCATCATCCGTGAAATTATTAAGAATTTTTTCCCGAAAAATGTTATACTTTGTTTTCAATTCCTCCATTTCCGCATCATTAGAATCCTGTAAGAACCTCAACCGCGACTTCATCTCCGCTTCCTTCTGATTAATACAGTATCTGATAATCGATCACCAGGGCGAGCGCTAAATCATTTCTCACTCAGCCTCAGCCTTAATTCGAACGACCTCTTCGTTCAGCTCCTCAATTTCAGCAAGCCTCTCATTCAAATAAGAACGAAGAACCTGATCGGAAAATTTTCCGAAAATTTTCCGAAAATTTTCCCAACAAACCAAAGCCGTATCTTCCATGCTGAACACCTGTATGCGATTTTCCGAAGCGCGACGACTCTTCGAACCTTCGCGAAAGATGAATTTTTTTTCTGGGAAATCCACTTCTACCTCCGAAAAAAATAACGCGTCCTTCCAAATCTATTTTTTTGTTAGCCAACATGGTCAGCTTCTTGTTGTTGATTTCGCATTTAGAAGAATCTGCGAAAAAAAAAATTATGGAAATTTTGAAATACTCCTGAATGAATTGATGATACTGAAAAAAGCGAATATATATTCCTACTCCAACGATACGTATTAATAAGGATTTCGTATTGTGGGAAAATATTATGAAAATTTTTGGGAAATTATTGTTGGTTTTTAAATATTTCTACTCTAAGTCGTGTGTGAATTTACCATAACATAGTTTGGAAACTTCTGAGCTCAACTGAGGAAAGCAAATATATATTCCTACGATACGTATTAATAAGGATTTTGTATTGTGGGAAAATATGTGAAATTCTGGGGAAATTTCGGGAAATTTTCAATGGTTTCACTACACTTCTACTCGAATTCGTATGTAAACTCTTCAACTCAGCAGTGTCAGAAGAATATGTTCGCTTTCCTCAGCTGAGCTCAAAAATTTCCTCACCAATTATTGAAATTTTCACACAAATTCGGGTAAAAATATACAAAAATCCTCTAAAATTCTCTCACAATTTTCATACGTAGTTTTTCATGTGCATATTTTTCCTGAGAAAAAAAAACAAAAATATATTCACCTTGCAGGAAATCTTGAGAATCTTCAGAATTCATCGGAGTAGCCACGATATTCCCACCAGCACACGCAGAAAAGAGAACATCCCCGTGAAAAACCAGACTAAACATGAAAAAAAATTACGGAAATTTTTCCGATTTTTTTTATTTACCTCGTAACCGAATACGCATGTATAGGAATTTCCCATAAAATTTCAATTTCTTTTTCCTCTTCCACATTAAAAAATTTTCTCCCCAGAAAAGCGATCAAAACTGTTCCCGAATTTGTACCTGTTAAAAATAATTGTTTCGAATAATTTTGCGTCAACTCACCGACCGCTACCACTCCTCGAGAAGAAATGCTAAACGAAGTCAATTCCGAAATAGTTTTTTTCCACAAAAATTTACCTGAAAAAATGGTGATATAGAATTTTTTCCCGGAAAATTTTCCGAAAATTTCACCTGTGGGCACGAGGTTGTTATTAAGTATAGTAAAAATGGTCAATTCGTTTGCGGCGTCGAGAGCTGCCAAATAGGCATCATCGAAATGAAGGGAAATGTACCTGATGGGAAAATATGAAATTTTTCGGGAAATTATTGTTGGTTTTATAATATTTCTACTCTAAGTCGTGTGTTAATTTACCATAACATAGTTTGGAAACTTCTGAGCTCAACTGAGGAAAGCAAATATATATTCCAACGATACGTATTAATAAGGATTTTGTATTGTGGGAAAATATGTGTGTGTTGGTGACAATATGAAAATTCTGGGAATTTTTTTTACACTTCTACCCAAACTCAAAAGCTTAGGAAAGCAAAACATATATTCCAACGATACGGATAAATATACAATCGTAAAAATTCTATACTTAACAAGAAAAATTGTGGAAAATTGCGGAGCGAGCGAAGCGAGCGGAGCGTATTCTCTCACTTTACTAACACTTTGTGCGTGCGTGCGTGCGAACAAATTATCCAGCTCGATCTAGAGAGGATATGATCACATGCTATACACCATTAGATAGCTCTCGCTCTGGGGATACTAGGAAAAATACGAAATTAGGGTTCCGTCCGGACCATGTAGATTTCCGTGCAAAAAACATATTTTTGCAGAAAAACGCCAGGCATGGGAATCGAACCCGGATGCCGAGCTCCGCCCCTTCGTCACGAAGGCCTAGTTCATAAGTTTTCCCCGAGCTGATTCCAATTTGAATAGTTTTACCACGACTTCGACAGAAAATAATCCAAAAACAAATAGTTGCAATTTTTTCCGGCAAATAACACACAAAATTCAAATCTGGAATTTTTTCTTACTTTTTTCCTTTTACGATGTGCTCGATCTCGCGTTTTTCCCCATCATCTGAAATTTTTTCATAAAAATTTCTGAGCCCATCTACACTTTCTCTTACACGACCATGTAAAAATAAAACCATCAATTCCGCACGAAGCCACTTTTAAACCATCCGGTGAAAATTTCAAATCAGTGATAGTAGAAATGTGGCCTGCGAAAAGTGCGATAATCTGAAAAAAAATATTTTTTCTTTTTTTTTCGGGAAAAAAATTCCCTACCACTTTTTCTTTCCCAAACGGATCGATCAAAATCAGCAAATTTCCAGCAGCAACAGCAAGTTGACGACCAGTAGGAGAATACCTGAAAAAAAATTTTCCGCGAATTTTACGGAAAATTTTTTCTCACGCCAGTGCTCGCGCCCCTTGTTGAGATGAACTGCAGTGCGCCAGAGGGATCTCCATAGAAGCCTTCAAAGTGTTGGGTTCGCAAATGTAATAAATTCGCAGTTTTTGATCGGAAAATAACTAAAAAAATGGTAAAACGAAAATAATTTTTTTCTCGAAAATGCTAAAATATATGTTTGCTTTCCTCAGCTAAGCTCAAAAGTTTACTCACGAACTCGAGTATACAAAAACCACAAAAAGAAGAATTTCTTTAAAATTTTCATATTCTTACCAACACACTTAAGTGGAAAAATACTTCACGAAAAACTCATGTGAGTAACGCGAAACGAAGTTATTCATCTTGTGTGATTCGCCACGTATTTCAAATTTCCTTCATATCGCATATATTACGGTTTTCACATGGAGTACTAAACCACTTCACTGTACACATATTTTTCGGAAAAAATGTGTATATATTTTCCCACAAAAATAATAAAAATAGAATGTAAAAATTTTTCCCACATATTTTGCGAGGAATATATATATTTTCGTTTTCCTCAGCTCAGCTCAGAAGTGTTTTCATTAATTTTCAAAATTCCCATACGACTCCAGATAGAAGTCCTCAAAAATCAATAAGAAATTTCCCCAAAAATTTTCACATTCACACGTAGTTGACCATATGCGTTTTTCGGGAAAATACTTGATAAATGTTCGCTCTCCTCATCTGAGCTCATTAGTTAACGCTTAGATCCAAATCATACAAAAAAACAAGACTAGAGTTCCACAACCCGTTTTACGTGAAGTGGTGGCGTAATACTCTGTGGAAAACCCGATATATTCGCGGTGATATGCAGTAGTCGTGAAATATATTTCACACTAGTGTTTTTCATATCACTATTTCCTCCACACCTACTCACCACAGCAACTTGAATTCCGAGTGGGTGCATTGCAACCTCCAATGCTTCCGAAGCTCGATAGTCTACTCGTAGACGCAAACAAGAGCTGCTGAATATGCACAGATGGTGAGCGTAAAATATTCAAAAAACACTTACCTTTGTGATGATGATGATGAAAATGTCCAAATTCGTATCTTAGGTTCATCCGAGAAAGATACAAAATAGGTCCAATACAGTGTTGGAGTGAGAATATATGTTTTGGTTTCCTCAGCTTGTTGAGTTTGGGTAGAAGTGTAAAAAAAATTTCCCAGAATTTTCATATTGTCACCAACACACACATATTTTCCCACAATACAAAATCCTTATTAATACGTATCGTTGGAATATATATTTGCTTTCCTCAGTTGAGCTCAGAAGTTTCCAAACTATGTTATGGTAAATTCACACACGACTTAGAGTAGAAATATTTAAAAACCAACAATAATTTCCCAAAAAAAATTTTCATATTTTCCCATCAGGTACATTTCCCTTCATTTCGATGATGCCTATTTGGCAGCTCTCGACACCGCAAACGAATTGACCATTTTTACTGTACTTAACAACAACCTCGTGCCCACAGGTGAAATTTTCGGAGAATTTTTCAGAAAATTTTCCACTTTTTTCCCACCTTAGAATCTTCCCCACAAGTCGCCAAAAGCGCTCTCCCATTCGCGCACGACATACTTCTTATTTTACCAACATGAAATCCATCCGCCCAAAGTTGCGAAAAATTTGCCGAATCTGAGAAAATTTTCCGGAAAAAATATTTTTTTTCTCACAATTTTCTGCTGGTTTTAAATTCATAATAAATACCATACACGTCTCAATCTGAACAAGTAAACTCCAATATGACAGGGAATTTTTTTTTGACACCTTTTCCGAAAATTTTCCTTTTTTTTCATTTTCCTCATCGTCATCTGCTCGCATGCTCACAGGAGGTACCATCCCTAGCCTTTTTCTGAAAAAAATTTTTTTCCGCATTTTTTCCAATTTTTTCAGACGATTTACAAAATTTCCGTCCGCTCGTCGATTTCTTTAGTATTTTTTCCAATAATTTCTTTACGAACCTAAGCAAAAACGAACGATTATACTAGTGGGTAATTTATTCACAAATTCGGAATTTTTCTCCCACATAAAGATAGATTCTCCTCTGCCCTAAATCGTCAACCTCCAGCGGTGCCTAAAAATATCTTTAGGGTGACCACGAAAGATACAGAAAAGGTCACCATTGATACCGCCATCACTTCACAAGGTTCATTAGGAATCCAAAAAACTCCTCTGTGGTGTAACTCTATTTTATTCGCCGTTTTCGGTGGTCCATCCGGGGAGTTCTTATCACCACTAGGAAGGGCTACAGAAAAATATTAGAGTTTCTTCACCCTAGTGATATGAAAAACACTAATGAGAAATATATTTCACGACTACTGCATATCACCGCGAATATCGCGTTTTTTCACTTCACGTGAAACGGGTCGTGAAACTCCATTATATATCAATTATACAATTACGAAACGATTTTTGTGAGGAGAATTTGTGTTTTCTATTTCGGAATTAATGATAGTGAACAACTTGTCGCTATCATAGTCTCGAAATGTTCCCACGGAACTTCACCCGTTTTACGTAAAGCGGCGTAATACTCTATGTGAAAAACGCGATATGAAGTGAAGTAAAACCACTTCGCCGGATAAATCGTCGCATTCGTAGGAAAAAATCCGAATACTCATAGTATAGTGTTTTACACCATTCATTTCGCGTTTTATCGTCTCACATGAAAAACACATACTACGCGTTTTACGCATGTGTTTTTCATATCACGGTCGTGAAACTCCATTGTATATGCGATATAGTTTCAGATCGATTCTCAAAAATCTCGGAAAATAGTATACATTTTTACATTTGCATATTACCATGCACTGTACACAATACAGAATTTTCCATGGATTCACATCGTGAATTTTTTTTCATAATTTTTCCGTGAATTTTCCATCCCTTGAAAAAATCGATCACTCCTTTACAACTCCACATAGTCGACAATGAACTCATTCCTCCAGCTGTCGGCGAACCAACGATTTTCTCTGCGTTATGTGCCACAGTAAAGACCATCACCTACACGAGGTAATTACGGAATAATTTACCCGTGTATAATCGTTACACATCCACTCGAGGTCCCGACGATAATATCACTACACATTGCGGTAACTGTCGTGAAGGTGAAAGATTCTTTTCCTGCCCCTGAAAAACCCCGCAGATGAACTTTCCTTTTTTATTTATTTTTTTCACGCACATCACTTTCCCCAGAGTTGGAGTAGGAATATATGTTTTGCTTTCCTCAGCTTTTGAGTTTGAGTAGAAGTGTAGAAAAATTTCCCAGAATTTTCATATTGTCACCAACACACACATATTTTCCCACAATACAAAATCCTTATTAATACGTATCGTTGGAATATATATTTGCTTTCCTCAGTTGAGCTCAGAAGTTTCCAAACTATGTTATGGTAAATTCACACACGACTTAGAGTAGAAATACTTAAAAACCAACAATAATTTTCATATTGTCACCAACACACGTAGTTGACCATATACACATTTTCCCCTACCGAAATTTCCGTTGTCCAACAGAGCTCGACAATCTACCGATTCGAGTCGGTTTGTGTCAGGATCGAATGCAAATAAGATGCCCTGAAATAAAAAAGAGATAATACCAACAGTGTGGGAAAATATGAAATTTTGAAATACTCGCGTGTGAATTGATGATACTGAAAAAAGCAAATATATATTCTTACTCCAACGATA
>NW_003206644.1:1887-5501 GCF_000006405.1 Perkinsus marinus ATCC 50983 | reverse complement strand
GCGGAGGTTATCATTCAACGACAAAATACGCAGTCGTGAAACGTCTTCACTCGGGAGGTACTCCGCGAGAAATACAATGTTGGTTGACCTAAGACGGCAGAATCGGTGTGAAAAAATTATCGTCATCTCGGTCCTCGCTGGAGCTTTTGTATTTCATAACAGAAAAAAATGCTCGAAATTTTTCTTCGAAAATTTCTATTTTTACTATTTTCTTTTACCGTGTCTGTGAAAAAACTTTTTCCATAATGAAATACCCAAATTTTATTAAAAAATTATCAGAATTTATTTGAATTGCGTAAATGTTAGCAAAAAATAAATAATAATTCCGTCGTAATCAGAAAAAATTTCCTAACCCACCGAATCACCAAAAAAATCTATAGAAAAAATATTCCGAAAATTTTAATCATTTCCGACTACACTACGGAATGGTGAACAAAATTGCAAAAATGGAAATTTTTGCAAAAAAAAATTCAAAATACCGGTCACCATTTCCCAAGAAATTTCAGATTTTTTTCAGAATTTCCCAAAACCTAATACCACCTCGGAGGCACCGCAAGCGCCGTAATTTCAACAGCCGAAAACTTCGCGTTTTCACTTATTGATTCCTGCTTGAGCCGCTTTATAGGAATACTCGGGGACACCGCAAGGGGACGAGAAGCCTTACAGTCGTATAGAACCTTTGAAAAAAATATGTATATGGTGTTGGTGAAAATATGAAAATTTTTTAGGAAATTATTGTTGGTTTTTAAATATTTCTACTCTAAGTCGTGTGTGAATTTACTATAACATAGTTTGGAAACTTCTGAGCTCAACTGAGAAAAGCAAATATATATTCCAACGATACGTATTAATAAGGATTTTGTATTGTGGGAAAATATGTGAAATTCTGGGGAAATTTTTGAAAATTGTAAACCGAAATTTATATTCCTCCAACAACAATTACAATGCGTTATTCGAAATTCATCTCTACTTACTATGTTTGCTCCCGAAACGTAAATAACACTATCCTCATCGACGGCGATGAAGTTGCTTCGACAAGGGCGGCTCGCGAGGCCGACAGCATCGTGAACGATGAAAGGAGAGGTAGCCATTGATCGTCTGTAATATTCAGAGAATATACTTCTACCCGAATTTTATGTAAACTCCTGAGCTCGAGAAATACGAGAAAAACATGGTTGATCATACCGAGAGTAATTGACACTAGTCAAACGCAAGAGTAAACTACTTCAAGGAGTTTCCTATACAGTGTTGGAGTAGGAATATATGTAATCGCTTTCCTCACCTGCTGAGCTCAGGAGTTTCCTATACAGTGTTGGAGTAGGAATATATGTAGTCGCTTTCCTCAGCTGCTGAGCTCAGGAGTTTCCTATACAGTGTTGGAGTAGGAATATATGTATTCGCTTTCCTCAGCTGCTGAGCTCAGGAGTTTCCTATACAGTGTTGAAGTAGGAATATATGTAATCGCTTTCCTCAGCTGCTGAGCTCAGGAGTTTCCTATACAGTGTTGGAGTAGGAATATATGTAATCGCTTTCCTCAGCTACTGAGCTCAGGAGTTTTCTATACAGTGTTGGAGTAGGAATATATGTAATCGCTTTCCTCAGTTGAATTCGTAGGAATTCGGGTAGAAGTATATAGAAACCAATAAGAATTTTCATACTGTCACCAACACCCACAATACAAAATCCTTATTACTACGTATCGTAGGAATATATATTTGCTTTCCTCAGTATCATCAATTCATACACGAGTTTTTGGGTAGAAGTAATCGAGAACCGTAAAAAAATTTCCCCAAAAAATTTCCATATTTTCCCTGGGAAAATATGGAAATTTTTTGTCATGGGAAATTTCCCATAACATTGACATAACTCAACACTATCATATTTCTGGTGAATTCGAAATTAACAAAATTACGTTTATTAATAAAAATATAAATACCACAAATTATTACACCTAGCACATAGCAAAAGCATAAACAAAAAAATCATAACTTTTTTTCCAACCCATACCGCTCCTCGAAAAACTCCTCCATGTCCTTCATCACAGCCATGAGCTCTTTTTGGGCGATACCGACACTTTCAACACTTCGCATCTCCGAAAAATACTCCAATTTTTTCCCGCAACTTCTGAGAGTTACCGCCAAGCCGTTTGCAAAATACAATGTAATAATATCACATTCAGAAACGACCGGGAAGGAACTTTTACCGCTACTCCCACGAGTGTCGATGCCGCGGGTAAAATCACGCACATGGGAAATTTTAGAATTCCCCAAAATGTCCATATATTTACCACCACTTCGTAGATCTTCAAAAATTTTCCCAAGCTCGGTAGAGTGATGAGGATTGTAATAATAGCCATTATCACGAACATAATAACCAATAGTCTGCTGGAGTTGATCGAGCCTTTGCTTCATCGTAATCTTCTTATTTACTCTCCAAAAATTCGCCATTTCGCACCAGACCGCCGCAGCAGAAACTCCATCACTATCGGGTACCGTCAAAGTCAATGCGAATTCATTAGATTCATCATAAGCGAGGCAATGCACCCAATCAGGATCGTCATTAACCAGCTTGATAGAAGTACTGGTGAGGTGGTTGAAACCGGGAAGAGTCTCCACGTACCGACAACAGTAATATCTACATAACCCTGCTAGCATTCTCGAGCTGAAAATTGTTGATAATAGTAGACAATTTTCAGCAGGGACACCTCGGTTGCGTGCCATAAGTAATTGCCAATCGCCAAGTAGGAGACCAACTTCATCACCACTGAAATTAAACCAACTCCCATTTTGTTGCTTTTCACTTACCGTGAAGACAGTATCATCGGAATTGTTGTTGATAATGTAGTCGACATCATCAGAGTTCTCACGCTCCACGACTGAGTTCTTTGGGAAGCCAAATTTCGATAGTAGTTGTAAACCAACAAGACCATGCATAGTAGTATTATATACAAACCGTAGCTTGCACTTGCTGTTCAGAACGAAATAACGACATAATTCTCTGCTGATTTGATCGGTATAGGAGACCACAATATCATCATCAGAACACAGATTGCCGTCAGCAGTATCATCGAGTGACTCTTCCCAGGGTGTCGAATCAACTCTATCAAGGATCAGTTTTTCAATACATGGAAGAATCTGAGCTCCACCACTACTGTAAATTTTATACCCACTCGTAGCCGAGATTTGGACCCCGCAGAGGTAGTCGTCTCTTTTTACGAGAAAAGAAGTTAACGGAGACGCTTTTAGAATAAAATGCACTTTGACATTTTTCGATGAGAACACAGCAGCGACAACTTTTGCGAACTTCTGGTTATCATGGTCGTAAGCAACAACAACTCCTTGTTCGTGAAGTGCTTGCTGCCCACACGTATCACATAGATAAATATAAAGACCTTTAGTAGTCCTCATAACAGTCTGGAAGTCCATTCGGTCAATTCCAACAGCAGAAGCAGGATGGTGAATACAGTCTGCTCGGGAGCACTTGGGAACCTCCTCTCGAGTGATGTCGTCAAAGTAGAGTGCCTGCGAGTTTTCAATTGGAGTCGACATATTTGAGAATACCTAAAATGTGTACAAGTTGACAGTAAGAATTTTCCTGTAGAAAATTGATTTCTG
>NW_003206644.1:0-1787 GCF_000006405.1 Perkinsus marinus ATCC 50983 | reverse complement strand
TGACGGTGTAGTACTCGTGGTCGTAGTAGTACTGGTAGTAGTGGTGGTCGTAGTAGTACTGGTAGTACTCGTGGTCGTAGTAGTACTGGTAGTAGTGGTGGTCGTAGTAGTACTGGTAGTACTCGTGGTCGTAGTAGTACTGGTAGTACTCGTGGTCGTAGTAGTACTGGTAGTACTGGTGGTCGTAGTAGTACTCGTGGTCGTAGTAGTACTGGTAGTACTCGTGGTCGTAGTAGTACTGGTAGTACTCGTGGTCGTAGTAGTACTGGTAGTACGCGTGGTCGTTGTAGTACTGGTAGTACTCGTGGTCATAGTAGTACTCGTGGTCGTTGTAGTACTGGTAGTACGCGTGGTCGTAGTAGTACTCGTAGTACTCGTGGTCGTAGTAGTTGTAGTAGTAGTTGTGGTCGTCGTCGTTGTAGTAGTAGTTGTGGTCGTCGTCGTTGTAGTAGTTGTTGTAGTAGTAGTTGTGGTCGTCGTTGTAGTAGTAGTTGTGGTCGTCGTTGTAGTAGTAGTTGTGGTCGTCGTTGTTGTAGTAGTAGTTGTGGTCGTCGTTGTTGTAGTAGTAGTTGTGGTCGTCGTTGTTGTAGTAGTAGTTGTGGTCGTCGTTGTTGTAGTAGTAGTTGTGGTCGTCGTCGTTGTAGTAGTAGTTGTAGTAGTAGTTGTGGTCGTCGTCGTTGTAGTAGTAGTTGTGGTCGTCGTTGTTGTAGTAGTAGTTGTGGTCGTCGTTGTTGTAGTAGTAGTTGTGGTCGTCGTTGTTGTAGTAGTAGTTGTAGTAGTAGTTGTGGTCGTCGTCGTTGTTGTAGTAGTAGTTGTGGTCGTCGTTGTTGTAGTAGTAGTTGTGGTCGTCGTTGTTGTAGTAGTAGTTGTGGTCGTCGTTGTTGTAGTAGTAGTTGTGGTCGTCGTTGTTGTAGTAGTAGTTGTAGTAGTAGTTGTGGTCGTCGTTGTTGTAGTAGTAGTTGTGGTCGTCGTTGTTGTAGTAGTAGTTGTAGTAGTAGTTGTGGTCGTCGTTGTTGTAGTAGTAGTTGTGGTCGTCGTTGTTGTAGTAGTTGTGGTCGTCGTTGTTGTAGTAGTTGTGGTCGTCGTTGTTGTAGTAGTAGTTGTAGTAGTAGTTGTTGTAGTAGTAGTTGTAGTAGTAGTTGTGGTCGTCGTTGTTGTAGTAGTAGTTGTAGTAGTAGTTGTGGTCGTCGTTGTTGTAGTAGTAGTTGTGGTCGTCGTTGTTGTAGTAGTAGTTGTGGTCGTCGTTGTTGTAGTAGTAGTTGTAGTAGTAGTTGTGGTCGTCGTTGTAGTAGTAGTTGTGGTCGTCGTTGTTGTAGTAGTAGTTGTGGTCGTCGTTGTTGTAGTAGTAGTTGTGGTCGTCGTCGTTGTAGTAGTAGTTGTGGTCGTCGTTGTTGTAGTAGTAGTAGTTGTAGTAGTAGTTGTGGTCGTCGTTGTTGTAGTAGTAGTTGTGGTCGTCGTTGTTGTTGTAGTAGTTGTGGTCGTCGTCGTTGTAGTAGTAGTTGTGGTCGTCGTTGTTGTAGTAGTAGTTGTAGTAGTAGTTGTGGTCGTCGTAGTTGTAGTAGTAGTTGTGGTCGTCGTTGTTGTAGTAGTAGTTGTGGTCGTCGTTGTTGTAGTAGTAGTTGTAGTAGTAGTTGTGGTCGTCGTTGTTGTAGTAGTTGTGGTCGTCGTTGTTGTAGTAGTAGTTGTAGTAGTAGTTGTGGTCGTCGTTGTTGTAGTAGTAGTTGTAGTAGTAGTTGTGGTCGTCGTTGTTGTAGTAGTAGTTGTGGTCGTCGTTGTTGTAGTAGTAG
>NW_003201660.1:0-2672 GCF_000006405.1 Perkinsus marinus ATCC 50983 | reverse complement strand
ATGATTTGGATGAGTTGGATTATAGTGAGGATACGGGTACCAATGACTTAATGGGGACTGACTCTGGTTCTAACCAGGGAAATGACTTCCCTTCCTCCACAGATAGCTTTCATGGTGCATCATCCGAGAAAGCAACTGAGGAGGAAGAGGAGGATAGTGTCGACATACTCCACAAGATCTCGAATGGTTCCGATAATGCTCCGAGCGAGAATCTCAAGTTCATGAAGAAGGTGCAGGATGCTCTTCTACTGGTGAAGAACCCCGAAGGCTCGAATGACTCAGTCTCAAAAGCTCCGATCTATATTTTGGAGTCTATACTAGGGGTGAATATGGGTAATCCTATATTCAAGGGCATGAGATTCAAAGACCCCAAAGGTCGTCCCATCGGTGTAGCGTATTCTCGTGGGCTAGATCTTGGGAGATTGTTACTCATCCTGATGCCTATGCTTTTCCAATGGTAACTCGTGGTACATCTAAAACATGGAACTACAAGTATATCATGGAGAAGATGTATCAGTCTGTTTCCAGCAATGTTGTTGATCCAGCACCACTTATATTGCTAGCTATTACTTTACTAGCTCCAAGGACCATTGCTGATCAGATTGCTAATGGGGCTCAGCGTCATGCCAACTCTGACTGCAATGGAAAGCTGCCATGTCTGACAGCATGGAAAACCATCAATGAGTCTACTCCAGTGGAAGATATCGCCAATATCTTTGCTGGATTTACCAGAGGATGCCGTGTCATGGTCGATCAGGCGAAGAAGGATCTAACCACTCTGAACTCTGTTGAGCAGCCCCGAAAGTACAACCCTGTCCTTCTTATGCGAGAGTATATAAATCTACCAAACAAGTCAGAGTTCCAGCCTTGGAACAAGTTATTTGCCAAAGAGCGCGAGCTTGGGCGGTATTCCGTTACCATGACCATCCGCTGAGATCTTTCCATAGGAGCTTAGAGAGAGTTCTGCATGCATTAAAATACTCATCTGAAGGTATGAGTTTCTGGTGGGATGGGATGACTAAGTACATCACGAAGATGCTGAAATCGTGTCGGACTTGCCAACTTGCTAAACATCATTCTGCATTATCTAATACACCGACAGCATCAAGGAGATGGCAGAGACGTTTTAGCTCTATTCAACTAGATTTTGCCGGCCCTTTCCACAAGGAAGCAGCTCTAGAACCTAGCCCTTGGGGGGCAGAATATCTCTGTGTGATGATATGTGAATGCACGAATATGAGTCTTGTGGTTCCAACCAGGTCCACCTCATCTCGCGACGTAATCGGCGCATTGACCATATGGATAAGTACATATGGAGTACCTAGAATTTTACAGTTGGATGCATGTCCTTCACATAACAGCCAGTCTTTACGCACATTTACTGCGGCCTTAGGATGCAGACTGAAACTAGGAATTCCTAGGAGACCACAATGCCAAGGGAAAGTCGAAAGGTTTATCAGAGATTTGAAAGAAGCTGTGAGAATTGGAACGCAGCAAAAACCAGTACCTCTCCCATGGTGGCAGAGCGCCTTGAACTATTCCCTTGTTCATAATATATCCCCGATCAAGGACGGTCTGGGTTTAACACCAATGGAGTTATCTCATGCTTCCGAACCACAAAGTTTTGCCAATGAACTAGTGGAGGATATGAATGTGAGTTCTCAACATGCAGAAGAGCTGTGGCAAGCCTTTCACGAATTTATGTCGACGACTATGGTAAATTATATGACTTCTAGGGCTGACAGAAGCCTCAGAAGAGAAATTCAAATTCTTGCAACCTCTGATGGTATCATTAGACTTGAGAAGGGACAGAAGGTTCTCTTATCTCAAGATATCGACCATAAGAGGAGTATCAAAGGGCCGTTTACTATATCGAGAAGAGATGACAAGAATTCAATGATCTACTATCTGGAAGAGTTGAATAAGCCTGTCTCTTTGAGTCAGTTAATGTTGTTCGAAGAAGATGAGTATAGAGACAGCTTAGATTATGCCACTGAGCCTGTCCGCACAAATATCTCATCCGCTGGTAGTGCTGCCTTACCAGAGAGTATTCCTATTTCTAATTTGGAACCTAATGTACATTGGGTGGTATACAAGGAGCTGGATGAAAACTCGACTACAGGACCGGACCCAATCCTCTATATCTATGCGGCTCGTTTTTTATCAGATCGACCCGATGAGCATTGTTTGGAGATTCAAGGTTTGGATCATAAAGTAAGATCTCATACCTGGGTTCTTCCACCCCGTAATGAACGTATGTTGGCCGTCAAGACGATCACTTATGAGCAAGTTGTTGGTAATGCTGGGTTCAAGCCTACTGCTCGGGGTATGGTTCCACTCCAACATCGGAAATGGTTTGAATCACAAGGATGTAATGTCTGATCTATCTCACTTGGGGGGCATGATAAACTGATCGCTCGATAGTCATGAACTTTGTGTAATTTGTCTCATAGCTAGAGTGTCTCATAGTTGTTACTCAATGAAGTGGTTCAACCATTGTCACCTCTGTTCTATTTTTAATTTACTTCTTGTCCTGGTCATCTTAATAATGTATTCTGGTTATGATATCAATGATTTGGATGAGTTGGATTATAGTGAGGATACGGGTACCAATGACTTAATGGGGACTGACTCTGGTTCTAACCAGGGAAATGACTTCCCTTCCTCCACAG
>NW_003213129.1:0-1674 GCF_000006405.1 Perkinsus marinus ATCC 50983 | reverse complement strand
AGTCAGCCCTCAAGGGTAGGGCAGCAGTCGTGGCGTACCCACTCTCCCAAGAAAAAAGGACAACTTTGACCTCCTCGTGGCCGAGTTGAGATTGGCCTTCGGCTTGGATAGTCTCACGGCGTGGGCGGCGTTCTGCTCGAGAAGAATGGGAGAAACGGAACCTATTGATAATTATGTTGCTAACCTTCGGGTACTATTGGACATAAGTCACCCTCGTCTAGGACAAGGGGCTAAGAGCGAGATTCTACGCAGTCAGTTCGTCTGGGGTCTCCCTCAAGGAACTGCCAAAGCTTTAGTCCTAGCTAAGTATGAGGACGGTACTGTGCCGTTGGAATCCCTCGTTATTCTTGCCAAGGACCATCTTAAAGCTGCGCGCTTCGAGGGGTCGAAGAGCATCGAGATAGCCGCTGCAGCTATGCGTATGCGTGCAGACCAAGGCAAGGGCAAGAGAGGGTGGCATAGGTCTCCTGGCAAGGGCAAAGGTATGGCAAGGGAGGCGGACTATACGGGTAAGGGTCAAGGAGGCAAGGCGGAAGTACGTTGTTGGGGATGTAATGAAAAAGGTCATGTTCGGCGAGATTGTCCCCGGCGGTCAAACGGACCAAGGGCCCACGAGCAGTAACGGATGCTGTCGTGGATTCTAGCCCGGTTCCATCCGGCTTAGCTGCTGCTTGTGCCAACATTGACTGCTCACGTTTACCAATTCTGGATTTTGGTCTACAATCCCCTACATGATGACATCATGATGATGTAGGCTACATCTGCTACTATCCATTCTTTGTCTGGTCTATGCGATCCTTGTTGTGCAACCACTCTTATTACCAGTAAGGTTGCCCAGTCCCTTAGATTACCTATCTCCTCGTCACCTAATACGACTTCGATTACTTTGAGTAATAGCCCTATTGAATGTGAAGGGTGCTGTGACATTTGTATAACAATTCGGTCTAATTCTTGGCAATTGAATTGTCTGGTAGTATCTTTGCTACCTAACAATCTTCAGCTCGTGGTGGGCGCTGACTTCTGGCGGAATCTACCTTATGATAATCATAATATGATTTGGTATTTCACTGGTCGAAGTCCGGTCATGTAGAGGCTCAGCTTGGTGCTGCTGCAATTCCCCTGAAGCCGATTCGATCATACTGTTTGGAATCGCGCGGGGTTAAGGAGTATTTAGACGGCGAGGAAAATACGTATACAGTTCTTGAAGCACCAGACTGTACAGCTATACGAAGACCTATACGTAATGGTTCCTCAATTTCGTATGAATGGGAAGTAGCGTGGCGTTGGCTCAACAATGAGGCGCCTACGTCTATATCCTGTCCCGAGGAGTATTCCCTTCCATCCCTAACTCCTGACCAACTTTCCTTACTCCACCAGGAGATTGATGCATGGATAGCAGATGGTTGGCTTCTGGAAGTTCCTTCAGACCAGGAGTATAAAATTTGATGCTGTCTACCTATTGTACCTGCAATTAATGAGCTGAAAACTACTCCAGTCCGACCCACACTCAATTTTGCCTATCTCAACTCTTATTGTATTCAAGCTAGTGATCCTTTCGCTGCCGACTGTGGGCGAGAGCTACGACGCTGGCACCATTATCCCCAAGCCCAAGTACTCGACGTTCGGCGAGCATACCCGTCATTGAGGATCCGTGATGACCTCAGTTGGTACCAG
>NW_003207097.1:0-1350 GCF_000006405.1 Perkinsus marinus ATCC 50983 | reverse complement strand
GTGACGGAAGGCCGTGGAAGGTGAGGGCAACATAGTAGTAGGAGGAGGAGTATCAACAACCTATCATACCTTCCCCTACAACAAGACATCTCTGACGCCATCTCAGAAAGTGTCATCAATAGTGAGAGAGCTCCTACTGTTATTCATCCAGGCTAGCGTTTATCTCCCGACGGTGCAGGAGCAGACACGAAGGGAACGTCATCCTGTATCTCCACCAACATGTACATCAAACGCTTGTTCTTAGTCTCTAGCCTGACGACCAGGGTGTAGGTCACCACCGCCAACACAACGGAAGACATGCTAAGGAACGCCGCCGAGTCGAATGCCTTTCCCCACAGCAAGATAGAACACAGATAAACGGCGATTACCTGAGGCTCATCAACTAGTGCCCACATGCTGAGGAATGTTCCAACTTACCGCGAGGGCCTCGCCGATGTTTTTAAGAACAGAATCGAGACTTCGCAATAGGTACATCGTACACCAGCCTTTGATCGTAAAGCTGATAGTGACCAACAAGGTAGACCAAGTCCAACCGTGGAAGAAACCAAACTGGGTCAGCTCTCCCTGAATAAAAGAAACGTTGAACAATTGCAGGGCGTGCGTGCAACAGCAGGAGCGTCCCCACCTCCCAGTCGAGGGCGTATGCCAGGGCTACACAAGTCGTGAACCAAGCGATCTTATACTGAGCCATCTGTATATAAAAGGGAACGTCCGAAAATTGCTTCATGTACTTATCCGCCAACACTGCACATAAGCACGATATCGTTACCTGTGTACATTACTCGGGCCTTGACTTTCAGTAGGCTACTGACTACCTTGAACATCACATACCCTATACCCAACAGTTTACTAAATAGACTCTCTTGTGGCTGCGATACGTAGTAGCTGGCCTCACTACGAGTACTGTTGTTGTGGTCTTCGAGGACAAACGTGCTCATGGAGGCTACTATCAAGGCGAGGACCTAGGACTCACTCTTCACTGCGGTAACGATACCACACTCCCCACTACTTACCACCCACTCCAGGGCCGTCTGGTTGTGGCCCTTCACAGCCCACAGCGTTATGGCCGTCACGATGAGCTTGGACTGGCCAAGGACTTGATACACCGCGCCGTCCATAGCCGACATCGACTGCATCTCTAGGATATCCCCAATGGCAAAGAACACCCCGATGAGAGAGAAAACCTGAGGGATGGAACCCATGCGAACTGACGAACAGTAGGGTGAGTACTTTGAAAGACTGTGGTGCCAGGCACTTCCGCAGCCAGTCAGGCCCCTCAAGGGAGTAAGCCATGTAAATCCCCACTATAAAGGTAATCACACATTCCATCACGATTGGAGTTGCTTTATT
>NW_003210895.1:0-1659 GCF_000006405.1 Perkinsus marinus ATCC 50983 | reverse complement strand
TCCTGTTGAGCTTACTACTACTATAACGTCCCCTTTTCCGGTCAGCACAGCTGCTGTGACCGATGAGGCCGCTGTCACTACTGCAGCTCCTGTCACTGACGAGATGACTATCACCACGGCAGCTGGGGAAGCTCCGGGAAGAGACAAGGATGATTCTGATGCAACCACCTCGGTCGCTACCGAGACTGCGGCTGGCACTACTACGATCGATGCTCCTGCTGATCCTACTACTATCATGACGTCCCCTCAACCGGTCAGTACGCCCGCTGTGACCGACGAGGTGGCTGTCACTACTGCACCTCCTGTGACTGGCGAAGTGACCATCAGCACGGCACCTGGGGAGGCTCCCGGTAGAGACAAGGATGACTCTGATGCTACCACCCAGGTCGCTACGGAGGCTGCGACTGTCACGACTACGATCGGTGCTCCTGTTGAGCCTACTACTACTATAACGTCCCCTCTTCCGGTCAGCACAGCTGCTGTGACCGATGAGATTGTTGATACTACTGCAGCTCCTGTGACTGGCGAAGTCACCATCACCACGGCAGCTGGGGAAGCTCCCGGTAGAGACAAGGATGATTCTGATGCTACCACCCCGATCGCTACTGAGACTGCGACTGTGGCTACCACGATCAGTGCTTCTGTTGAGCCTACTACTATTATGACGTCCCCTCTACCGGTCAGCACAGCTGCTGTGACCGATGAGGTCGCTGTCACTACTGCGGCTCCTGTGACTGGCGAGGTGACTATCACCACGGCAGCTGGGGAAGCTCCGGGAAGAGACAAGGATGACTCTGATGCTACCACCCAGGTCGCTACGGAGGCTGCGACTGTCACGACTACGATCGGTGCTCCTGTTGAGCCTACTACTACTATAACGTCCCCTTTCCCGGTCAGCACAGCTGCTATGACCGATGAGGTGGCTGTCACTTCTGCACCTCCTGTGACTGGCGAAGTGATCATCAGCACGGCAGCTGGGGAAGCTCCCGGTAGAGACAAGGATGACTCTGTTGCTACCACCAAGGTCCCTACGGAGGCTGCAACTGTCACGACTACGATCGGTGCTCCTGTTGAGCTTACTACTACTATAACGTCCCCTTTCCCGGTCAGCACAGCTGCTGTGACCGATGAGGCCGCTGTCACTACTGCAGCTCCTGTCACTGACGAGATGACTATCACCACGGCAGCTGGGGAAGCTCCGGGAAGAGACAAGGATGATTCTGATGCAACCACCTCGGTCGCTACCGAGACTGCGGCTGGCACTACTACGATCGATGCTCCTGCTGATCCTACTACCATCATGACGTCCCCTCAACCGGTCAGTACGCCCGCTGTGACCGACGAGGTGGCTGTCACTACTGCACCTCCAGTGACTGGCGAAGTGACCATCAGCACGGCACCTGGGGAGGCTCCCGGTAGAGACAAGGATGACTCTGATGCTACCACCCAGGTCGCTACGGAGGCTGCGACTGTCACGACTACGATCGGTGCTCCTGTTGAGCCTACTACTACTATAACGTCCCCTCTTCCGGTCAGCACAGCTGCTGTGACCGATGAGATTGTTGATACTACTGCAGCTCCTGTGACTGGCGAAGTCACCATCACCACGGCAGCTGGGGAAGCTCCCGGTAGAGACAAGGAGATTCTGATGCTACCACC
>NW_003204405.1:0-1526 GCF_000006405.1 Perkinsus marinus ATCC 50983 | reverse complement strand
CAAGACACTGCTCCAAGTAACTTTTCAATGAACTAGTCGGCTTTCCAGTTATCGAACGTTGTAATCATCCAAAACCAGTATACTGCTAGGTGTTCATAAAACTTCTCTACAAACCTTACAAGCATAGAGATATAACCCCATAAACATGTCCAGGGTTCCGCATGGGGAATACTATTAACACAAGACTATAAAGAGTGACGAACTTGAGGATGTTGCTACAACATCTACTAGATAGTACACAGGTCCTACCATAATACAGTACAACGAAGTTGATCGAATTGTGGTAGGTGGAGTAGTGTTCCTGCAACATAATAGTAGTAGCAGTAGTAACATAGTGGGATTATAATGATGTTTGATGCAATGGTAATAACAGTCCCAAAACACATCCGATGTCGTCAGAGACCAGTAGCCTGCATGAAAACGCATCATGTTTTGACATCATTATTACTACTATCATCACGAATTACTAATGTATCTATACTACCACAACAATGCCATTAACCTTGTTGGATTGTTCATCAGAGGTACAGGTAGTAGTAAGAGAGGAATGGACAGCTTCATTTCGAAGTTGTATACTAGGGCATTCCAGAGGAGTACCATGACAATCACCATCCTCAGGACCATAGCATAGAGATCCATCATCTCTCTTGAATATACCATAGCATACTGGTGCCTTAGCCCAAGTACGGCAATGGGACTTAGACTTGGATGCATGGCAACTTGGTATGGAATCACATACATCCTCACAGGAAGCTACAACATCTTGTGAACAGCTAACAGGCTCTAATACATCTCCATTACAAGAGGGATCCTCAGGTTGATAACAATATGCAGCATTACCTCTATGATAGAGGCCATAACATAAGCCATCACTCTTACAATAGGATGTATAACCAGAATCACCACAGTAGGGTGTATTCCAACATATACTCTGACATATGTTGGATGGTGTACCCAATACTAGGGTTATAGGAATAGAGGAAATAGTAAGTAGAAGAGGAACGAACATAAGGAAGAATCTCAGGAACAACAGCAACTGATAAAATAATAATTATACCGATCAGAGGGTTTACTCGAGCCACCTATGTGTATGTGCATGCGTGCAGAATTATTGTGTCGTCGTGTTGTTGTTAGAAGCGCAAGATTAGTTAACCATCTCGGTAGTAAGATGAGCACTACTACAGAAGCAAGGATAGATCCATACAAACCCGATGTGATCGGTAATAATACCAACTACAACACTATGTGTAACATATCTACTTGTTATAGGAACATTACTATACGAACCATGCCATAGACTGCTATCACCACATATGATAACTCAAAGGTTTGGTAGTGTTACTAGGAATATTAGAGAGGTAATAGTCATACTAGTGTTGTATAGTATGATGATGGCGTTAGATGCCCTTACATGTAACAGCCACTTTAGAGAGTATTAAAGGGTGTGGACCCTTGAGGAGTGTATATTTAAATGTAATACTCTCTTATGCTGTGTTATGCTGGGTTATATACATATAGGGGTTCTC
>NW_003216725.1:0-921 GCF_000006405.1 Perkinsus marinus ATCC 50983 | reverse complement strand
TTTTGGTCAAAATCTGCCCCAGCTGGTATGTGTGCGTTATCATATAATGCTGGAGTACAAGCTTTGTGCTGTAGTGTTGAGACTTCAATGGATTATTTCTTCACTCGACGTTTTACCGGATCACGCAGTATTATTAGTGTGCGATTCTTTATCACTTTTCTCTGCACTGCAAAGTAATCCTTATAGTTTGTCGGCAGACATTATCCCTTTATGGAAGTTGCTCTATAAGATATCAACCTTTGTTAGTTCCTGTGAGTTCATTTGGATCAGCTCTCATTGTGGTATAGTACGAAGTGATATTGTTGATATATTAGCCCGGTCAGGAACTAAGATGGATCAAACTTCGTGTCCTTTGTCAGTGTCGGCTGTGAAAGCATATATTAATCGAGGCAGAGTGCGAGAATCTGTATTGAAATTACCTGAGGACCCTTCGTCTTTAGAACTAGATATTCCCGTCTGTCTGAGATATATTCATTGTGCTCTGAACCAGATTTGGTCTGGTAAGTGGTCTGAATGTTATGATTATCAGTTTAAGATCGGTAAAGCCGGGTCCCCTTTTTACTATACATCTTTCCCTTCTCCATTCGGATGAATGGTCTTGGACCGTAAAAAAATCTCCTATCTCCCGTGAAACTGCTCTGACGATACTTTTGTGCACGCCATACGCACGCATCAACATGTGAATTCGAACATTTCGAAAATTTCGGAAAGGAGTGGTACTTGGACCACTTTATGTTTGGTGTCAAGCAGCATGGGGGCATCTACACATCTGGTCGCGTCCTCAAATTATATTGCCTTGCCAATACCTTATAAATTCGGGCTATATGCACTAATTTACAGCTATTCTTTGAGGCATATGCTAGTATACTTGCAATAGCTTGAGATTGCCATACTGTGTCCAAGAGGTGTGCTATTGGTATG
>NW_003215284.1:0-1030 GCF_000006405.1 Perkinsus marinus ATCC 50983 | reverse complement strand
CGTGGCCGCCACTCTGAGGCCCGAGACCATGTATGGCCAGACCAACTGCTTTGTACTCCCCACTGCGGAGTATGGTGTCTTCCAAATGAACAATGGAGAGGTGAGTTATCGGTTCCTAATTCACTGGGGTTAGTTTGATCTTGGAGTAGAGTCGTCGTATGATTCCCTGTTCATTATCAGGCCTTTATTTGCAGCTATAGGTCAGCATTGAACATGGTTATGCAGGAGCTTGGACCGAAGACCAAGAATGAGGATGGTAAGTGCCGTATGGACTTAGTCTTCGGGCAATAGTGTGCTTGGCTAGGGGAGGACTGTCCTGTACAGCTGAGTACTGTGAAGGGTTCCGACCTCCTTGGTACACCCTTGAGTGCCCCTCTTGCGAAGTACTCGACTGTATATGCCCTTCCTCTGCTGACCATCAGCATGGTGAGTATCAGCATAGTCGCTGTGTTGGTTTCATGTTTGGTAATGGTCTGTTCAGGGCAAGGGTACCGGTATTGTGACATCTGTCCCTGCTGATGCTCCCGACGACTATGCGGCTCTAAAGGACTGGAAGACTCGACAGAACTGGCGTGATCAGTACGGAGTAAAGGAGGAGTGGTGTGTGCCCTTTGAGGTGGGCGGCAGGGCTCGGTGGTGGCAGTTATCATTCCGTCTGTAGGTTGTACCTATTATTCGTATTGAGGACATGCCAGAGTGGGGTGACGAGGCTGCTGCGTATTTGTGCGAGTCTATGAAGATCGACTCCCACAAGCAGAAGGACAAGCTTACTGAGGCTAAGAAGCTGTGCTATAATAAGGGCTTCTATCAGGGAAAGATGATTATCGGTACTGAGCTGTTAGGTGTCACTATTTCCTACTGGGTGTTTTTCTCAGGTCCCTATGCTGGCAAAACAGTGCAAGAGGCCAAGCCCCTAGTGCGTAAGGATCTCATTGATGCCGGTTTGGCCATCAAGTACTACGAGCCGGAGGGACTTGTAGTGAGCAGGTAGTAGTAGTAGTTGGTGATGATGATGATGACCTTGTAGTGT
>NW_003201443.1:0-1462 GCF_000006405.1 Perkinsus marinus ATCC 50983 | reverse complement strand
TGTATATCACTTTAGGAGCCCCTAGTATCGGAGTCCGAGGATGAGATATCAGCCTCGGGATATCCACTGAGCGGAAGCAGAGAAGTGGGAAAGTTTCGGTATGACAGAGCGTAGGGAACTACTTTCAGGAGCACGCCGGGAGCCGCAGCCTTTCACGTGGTCCGACTGCAAATGGATGCTCTATGTCCTTCCGGTAGGGCACCACTTACTTGTGATTCTTTGAGTCGTACGCAGTTGTAGTTGATAACTCTGTTGTTCTCAGTCTGACGGACATGATAGGATGTTCTGTTTTAGATAATTGTGTTGTTGGTGATGTTGAAGATGGGAGAAGAGGCATACCAGGAGATGGGAGGATGGTCGCTTGGAGACCAAGAGGAAGACTATTACCAGGTCATAGGCGATAAGGAACTAGGCACAGTAGATTCTCCATCGCCATCAATGAGCTTCGCTCGGATAGTGCATTTGCATTCGATCTAAAATAGAGATGTTCCGGCTATTGCAGCAATGGGGAGGGTCAATTGAAAGAATTACACCGAATGGAAACTCGTGTACTGCTGGCAGGGCCGGGCGAGCGCTTATTGGCTCATCGTAGAGGGTTTTGATGGGCTGTTGAATGGTCGCTGACAGGTGCTCAATGTTGATCCTAAGGCTAAGCACGGAGAGATACGGAATGCGTACAGGAAGTTGGCAATGAAGTGGCATCCTGATAGAAATCCTAACTGTGAAAGCTGCCTTGCACGCTTCCAGTCTGTGGCGAAGGCCTATGAGACTTTGGGAGATCAGAACAAGAGGAAGGTTTATGATACTAATAGAGGTGACCTCAGATGGACGGATTAGAAAGAAGTTTATTGAACAAACTAAAGAAAGAAAATCATGGGAGAAAAACAGAACATCGTAATTCGATAGGGTATACATTGGAGTTTCACCCGCTCTACGTGGAGTGGCTTAGTGCTCTGGGAGAAACCCGATATTTGCGCTATGCAGTAGTCGTGAAATATATTTTGTATTAGTGTTGTTTTTCATATCACGGGTGAAACTCCATTGCACGTAATTTCATATAAAATCAGTGGGAATCAGTGCCTCCTCGCCCTATTTAGAAGTGTCAGGTGGTTACGACTCCATACCAAGCGACTACTCTGCTCGACTCACGAGTGAAAACTATCATAGCATCATGGACCACTCAGTTGACATTTGGGTTGTCGAGGTAGATGGAGGACAGTTTCGGGGGGGAAGTTTCGAAGTGTTTAGGTGTATTCGGACTTGGATGAATATTGTCATAGTATAGCGCCAGCCTGGGATGAGGTCTCCAGTGATCTCAAGGGGTACATCAAATTCGGGAGAATCAACTCCCATACTGATCGAGCGGTGAGTACTGGGTTGAAGTATGTCCGAACGATACGAACCGCTCTTCATTGAAGAAGGGGCGAAACCGATGAGGGGGCACTGAAGACATGTGAGGTTG
>NW_003215945.1:5120-6837 GCF_000006405.1 Perkinsus marinus ATCC 50983 | reverse complement strand
CTTAGCTGAGGAAAGCCAACATATATTCCATACACGGGAGGGAAAATATGTACATGGTCAACTACATGTGTTGGTGACCATATGAAAATTCTGAGAGCAAATTTTGGAAAATTCCCATTGGTTTCTGAACATTTCTACCCGAATTCGTCTACAAACTTCTATAATTAGTGAGGAACCTCCCAAGCTCAGCTGACGAAAGCGAACATATATTCCAACCCTGTGCCGAGCAGTCCCACCGACGCGCCGCAGAGTATATTTCTAATCGTCAGCACTAGCCATGGAAAATGGGCTCCAACTTACACAACGATAACCACCCCCTCGTGATAACAAGTGTTGGAGAAATATATCTTCGCTTTCCTCAGCTGAGCTCACGCAATTTTCATACTAATTATACAAGTTTACATCATGAATTCGGGTAGAACTGTACCAAAACCAATGAGAATTCCCCCACTTTTGCTATTGTCACCGACACACGTGCCTCTTTTCCCAAAAACTGATAACAACACAACATAGAATTCAAACACATCATCGTTCAACACCTCAGAATCCATGCAGATTGTCATCATCATCAACTCCCACTCTCCAGCAGCTCAGCCAGGCGCTCCGGACCAGGTCGTTTCTAGAGAAATACAAATCATGTCACACACAGAACATTACAAAACAACTCACCTTTGCATACTTCTCACCAACTGAATTTCCTCTACACTGCACGGCTACTTTCGACTGCTCACATTTCACCGGAGAGTAAAAAGCAGCAGCTCTAAAATCGTTGGGATTCCAATCCGCAGGATTCGTCTCGGACTTAACGACCACGCTTCCTCCTTTTCCTGCAACGGTTGTGTCCAATCTGGAGATAACTCTATCAAGTTCATCATCAGATCGCTCTCCCACCGGTGACTCTGTGACACCATTGCGATGGTCCCTCTCCTCCTTATTTTCACCCTCACACCGCCTCATACCATCTTTCCTCGAAATCTCTCTTAAGAGACCCCCTGACGATTTCAGATCAACAACGTCTCCCACCGTGCGTGATGGAGGTCTCCGAATACCATCATGATGAACATCTCGCTCGCCCAAAAATAATCGATCAGCCGTTTCATTATCATACTCATGATGATCAGCAGAATATGACATACCACTCCTCGACGACATCACCCAAGACTGCCCCTCACTTCCAGCGCATGTAACTGCCCCGTCCGAACGAATCGACCAACGCCTTCCTCCGTCTCGAGCACGTCGCTCCTTCTCCCTTTGGAGCGACTCTATCTCTCGCCGTACTATGTCAGCCCGTCTGCTCCCATCTACGTTCTTGTTCAAATCTCGCTCGCCCGCAGGATACTCCTCAGGATCGTCCTCCTCAGTAGGTCGCCCCCGATGACAGGGGCATCGGCATTGACAGCATCCATTGTCGTCGTAGAAATACATGGAAAATTCACCAACTTTTTTCGCAGAATTCTCAGGAAAAAAATCTAAATTTTACATCATGCTTCCCAAAAAAAGACTCAATTCTCACCGATGAAACAACGTGACGCCACTGAAGTACTCCCCCCTTGCAAACGTCACTTCAGCATAAGCATTCGACCCTTCCTTAGATGAACCCAACAGCAGGATGTTTCCGAGGACAACAAGAACATGTCGAATCAAGGTGGGTGTTGGCTCCAATCCAGCTGACTTTGTACCACATACCGGTACCTGACTTAGTGATATCACTCTAGGA
>NW_003215945.1:0-5020 GCF_000006405.1 Perkinsus marinus ATCC 50983 | reverse complement strand
ACTGCTGGGAGTTCATTCGTGAGTCTTGTCTCAATCTAACAGGACTAGTCGTATGTACACTTCGGGCCATGTGTTTTTCCAGCCGATTCTGTACTGATTCCTTGCCTCTATATACGCTTCAATCACTACTCCGGCAGGTTTTGCAGGAGCTACCATAGATCCTTTCCAGGAGGACGATGCAACCTCTGTCACTGCTCGTCTACATCTGCCAGGCATACTCATACTCATGACTTTTGCATTTGCGAACCATATAGCCGACATACACACGACAGCGCATGCCACGTACTCGATGGTAGACGCGACAGAAGAGATAATTTATGATCTGTTGCTTTGGCTTAACACGCTAGACCGCGTAGAGAAAGTAGAGGATCTGCCTATATTCATCCCCTCCACAGTTACCCAATCGGAAGTTCCTATGGTACGGAATATTCATCCGATTCGCGGTACCCTAGCAGCCACCATCCTGTAACACCCGACCTAGTCAATATTATTTCCTCTGGCGAAGAAGCTATCACAAACCATCGAGGCGATAAAGACTGATCAACAACTCGAGATTATAACATCTCAAATGATATCTAATTCGCTGTACTCCTGAGCTTTCTCATAGCCAGGAAGAAACCCAACTCGAAAGGTTGGCTTCTTCATTGCTCCTACTCGTAAACACAACATATTAACTGATACTATCAGAGTAGAAGCGATGCCTATCGCTTGAGTCAACTTAAAAATACTTGCTACCGAGGATGGTGTACTCAAAATATTTAGGAACACTTGACAGCGACGACAGTTGTCACCTCGACGAATTCGATATACATCTCGTACGCGTAGTACTCAGTAATCATTTGAGAATTCATCTCACGTAGGAAGGTGGTCAAGTTATTATCAGGATTGACCAGAATTACTTCCCTCTCGTTCAAATTATATTCAGAGTGGAAATACTGACCAGCCAAGTAGATAGAGACTGAATAAGTATCGAATAACAACTCCAAATATCCAAACGGCGAATCACCACACCACGTTCCGACGATACCATCGGTTGGAACGGTAGTATTATGAGGAGCAGTAGTATCAACAACCTCAGTGGTATCAACATACTCAGTGGTATCAACATACTCAGTGGTGTCGACAACCTCAGTGGTGTCAACAGCCTCAGTCGTGTTAGATAAAGGATATTCGGTGGTCACGGGAGTAGGACCAACGGTCACCATATGACATGGGTAGGGTTCTCCGACACATTCCTCGTCGCCACTGGCGTGACAGAGGCTGCCATCCTCCTTGACGATGATGCCAAAACACACTGGGGGGGTCCTGCCAAAACTTACAGTATGATCCCCAGGAAGAATCCTTGCAACCAACCATACCATCACATACTTCCTGACAAGTTGTGTCAGGATACTCGTGACAGAGAACGGGTTGTAGAACAGAGTCGTCGCAATCAGCGTTGTAATCAGAGGCTGGCTGGAAGCATTTACCCTCATCCCTATGGTAAAGGCCGAAACAAACACCATTGTTTTTACAGTAGGACTCAGTGCAACCCACAGTCTGCGAGCATGAGCTCTCACAGTACTGTCCAATAGGCTCAACCTCATCGGCTGTACGGCCAGTCAGACCTTCTACAGTGACGAGAACGGCAATGAGGGCAGCGAAGCGCATGGCAGCAGGAGAGATTGAGTAGAAACCCTAATAAGACCACGATGGATAGAACTTTAATAATAACGTCCATGCGTGCACGAATTCGGCTCATTACTGAAGTGCGATATTTCGCTTGCCCTTTTGCGATCCAGAAACCGTCGACGAAATCTTACGGTTGCAGGATTTCCGCCCTCGCCCGCGCAGGTGACCGGATTTTGCAGCCATCGACGGTGAGACAGTCAACTGGATCTCCATTAATAATAGTGAGGCTGCGTACGTTTTGCCAACAAGCCAGCGTGCATTTTTCCTCTCGCTCTTGCTCGGGTGTTCTTGTTACACTGCGACTCTGAGTCGCTGACTCAAGGCATGTAGAAGACCAAGCTTGTCAGTTAGCGATACAACGTAACGTATGTGAATCGTTCTAGCATGTACTGGACCTCAGATATCATGTTGCGTGGATTCTTGAACCCAATTTTCAAAGAAATAAAATTCTGATACGTTTATCGAGCCATGAATGTAAGCACCATCTTAACTGTGCATTGTAACAATATTCACACATTACCATTTGGATTGCAGATCCACAAGCGATTAACATTCATCAAACCAATGAATTGCTTGATAGCCAAGTTAACTTCTAAGATGATCCATTGATCGTACTAGATTGTAGTGTATTCTATTGCGGACACCTAAAGCTCGAATATATATGAATAATCACTTCACAAGCCTGAAATAAGCCTCGTTGCGAAATCCATTATACGCACTGCGTAGTGCACGAGTGGCTTTCCGTTGAGAATGCATGAAAAATCAGACATGTCTGTGAGCGACTTGCCTCTATGCACCCTAGCTTCTACTTCATTTATAGAACGACTGAGGCTGTCAAGGGATGTTCGACAGAACAGATGATACTGGCAATTTGGATTTCAACGATGTGCCGCTCTACGAGCAGCAATCGACCTCACACCAGTGAAGAACTTCGGTGGTGAACAATACCATCTCATTGTCTACCATCCATCTCACAAACGAGAGACATTCTCCTTATACTCTATAAGTTATAGACCATCCTGCACTAACTGAAAACAACTTGATAGACGAAGAAGAATCACTAAGGAACTCAACCTTACACTTGCCATGAAATAAAGAGCGATACCTGTCGCTTGAGTCAACTTGAAAATACTTGCTACCTGAGATGGTGTCCTCAAAATATTTAGGAACATTTGACAGCGACGACAGTTGTCACCTCGACGAATTCGATATACATCTCGTACGCGTAGTACTCAGTAATCATTCTGGTATTTCTCTCATTCAAGAAGGTGATTAAACTATTATCAGGATTGACAAGAATTACTTCCTTCTCGTTCAAATTATATTCAGAGTGGAAGTACTGACCAGCCAAGTAGATAGAGACTGAATAAGTATCGAATAACAACTCCAAATATCCAAACGGCGAATCAGCACACCACGTTCCGACGATACCATCGGTTGGAACGGTAGTATTATGAGGAGCAGTAGTATCAACAACCTCAGTGGTGTCCATATACTCGGTGGTGTCGACAACCTCAGTGGTATCAACAGCCTCAGAGGTATCAACAGCCTCAGTGGTATCCACATACTCAGCGGTGTCAACAGCCTCAGTGGTGTCCTCATACTCAGTGGTGTCCTCGTACTCAGTGGTGTCCTCGTACTCAGTGGTGTCCTCGTACTCAGTGGTGTCCTCGTACTCAGTGGTGTCCTCGTACTCAGTGGTGTCCTCGTACTCAGTGGTGTCCACATACTCAGTGGTATCAACAGCCTCAGTGGTATTAGATATAGGATATTCGGTGGTCACGGGAGTAGGACCAGCGGTCACCATATGACATGAGTAGGGCTCTCCGACACATTCCTCGTCGCCACTGGCGTGACAGAGGCTGCCATCCTCCTTGACGATGATGCCAAAACACACTGGAGGGTCCTGCCAAAACTTACAGTATGATCCCCAGGAAGAATCCTTGCAACCAACCATACCATCACATACTTCCTGACAAGTTGTGTCAGGATACTCGTGACAGAGGACGGGTTTCAGAACAGAGTCGTCGCAATCAGCGTTGTACTCAGAGGCTGGCTGGAAGCATTTACCCTCATCCTTATGGTAAAGGCCGAAGCAGACACCATTGTCTTTACAGTAGGACTCAGAGCAACCCACAGTCTGCGCACACGAGTTTTCGCAGTACTGCCCATTAGGCTCAACCTCATCGGTTATACGGCCGGTCATACCTGCTACGGTGGCGAAAACGACAATGAGGACAGCGATGCGCATGGCAAGATGAAGGACTGAGTAGAAACCCTAACAAGACAACGATGGAATAGAACTCTTGCACCAATGCCCATCTGTGGGCGACCTCGGCTCATTACTGACGTGTGATATTTCGCTTGCCCTTTTGCGATCCAGAAACCGTCGACGAAATCTTACGGTTGCAGGATTTCCGCTCTCGCCCGCGCGGATGACCACACACTCCCCCAACCATCACAGTAGCAGCTAGTCTGAACTCGATTAAAAGGATCACGATCACCAGCGCGCTTTCTTCCTGCTGCCACTACCGCTCGGGTGTTCTTGTTACCCTGTGCCGCAATACACATGGAGAAATAAACTTGTCAGTTCGCGATACAACGTAACGTGCTTGGATCGTTCTCGCCTGTATTGCATCTCTTACATCATGTTGCGTGGTTCATTGAACGCGCATTCTCCGACATATAATAGATATGTTGCGCAAGCCATAAATGCGAGCACTGTCTTGGCAGGGAATTGTAACAATATTCGTACAATTCCTCTCGCGCCGCAGATTTACGAGGGGATAATACCCCTCAGAATCTGAGTCTCAGTCCAATTCACTCGACTGATAAATAGGTACATACATTTTCAAATTAACAACTACGACACTCAACGCTATTTCTGCATGATACGAACACCACAGCCAAATTCATGCCCAGTCACTTGGCAGATTGATCACGTTCTTTTATCAGCTCTCGCCATGTTTCCCTTGAGTAGAGATTCTCCAAGTTGAATACATTCACCTACGAAACCATGTACCATATCGTATAGTGGAGATGAGCTGACTGACCTACCGCAGTCTCCGACAGCTTCTTCGAATCGCTAACATCCTTGGCCAACATTATTGTTATCACTGAGGCTTCATCTTCTGAGTCTACCAGCTTCAGCCGAGTGATCAAGTCAATGAACATCGAACAAGGGATGTCACCATTCACCGACACTCCACAGCTCTTAGACGCAGCTGATAGCAGTAGCGTCGACAGCGACTCCGTCGTGACGAAATCACCTGACGCGTATCTAGTGTACTGCTTCCTCATAAGCAAACAGCTTATACAGTCTACAACTAATCAGGAACGATGATAAAAA
>NW_003210723.1:0-832 GCF_000006405.1 Perkinsus marinus ATCC 50983 | reverse complement strand
AAAATGGACCTATAAACTCTTTCAGGCAATTTCCAGTAAACCATAGACTAAAAACCACTTAATGATGTATGCGCACCTCGGGCGGAGCTCGAACCCGCGGCCACGGGCTTAAAAGGCACGCGCTCTGCCGACTGAGCTACCGAGGCGAATGCAGCATTTGTCCTAGTAAAAATGGACCTATAAACTCTTTCAAGGCAATTTCCAGTAAACCATAGACTAAAAACCACTTGATGATGTATCATACATCATGTATGCGCACCTCGGGCAGAGCTCGAACCCGCGGCCACGGGCTTAAAAGGCACGCGCTCTGCCGACTGAGCTACCGAGGCGAATGCAGCACTTAAACTAGTAAAAGATAGACCGTTACACTCTTCCAAGACAATTCCCAGTGAACCATAGACTGAAAACCGCTTGATGATATATGCGCACCTCGGGCGGGGCTCGAACCCGCGGCCACGGGCTTAAAAGGCACGCGCTCTGCCGACTGAGCTACCGAGGCGAATGCAGCACTTGACCTAGTAAAAATGGACCCCTAAACTCTTCCAAGGCAATTTCCAGTAAACCATAGACTAAAAACCACTTATTGATGTATGCGCACATCGGACGGGCCTCGAACCCGCGGCCACGGGCTTAAAAGGCACGCGCTCTGCCGACTGAGCTACCGAGGCGAATACAGCACTTGACCTAGTAAAAATGGACCCCTAAACTCTTTCAAGGCAATTTCCAGTAAACCATAGACTAAAAACCACTTATTGATGTATGCGCACCTCGGGCGGGGTTCGAACCCGCGGCCGCGGGCTTAAAAGGCACGCGCTCTGCCGACTGAGCTACC
>NW_003211337.1:0-1584 GCF_000006405.1 Perkinsus marinus ATCC 50983 | reverse complement strand
TACGACTAGCACGACTACGACTAGTACGACTACTACATCAAAGACTACGTCTACGACTAGCACGACTACGACTACGACTAGCACGACTACTACTAGCACGACTACTACGTCGACGACTACGACTAGCACGACTACTACTAGTACGACTACTACGTCGACGACTACGACTAGCACGACTACGACTAGTACGACTACTACGTCGACGACTACGACTAGTACGACTACTACATCAACGACTACGTCTACGACTAGTACGACTACGACTAGTACGACTACTACATCAACGACTACGACTAGTACGACTACGACTAGCACGACTACTACGTCGACGACTACGACTAGTACGACTACTACATCAACGACTACGTCTACGACTAGTACGACTACGACTAGCACGACTACGACTAGCACGACTACTACGTCGACGACTACGACTAGCACGACTACGACTACTACGTCAACGACCACGACTAGCACGACTACGACTAGTACGACTACTACGTCGACGACTACGACTACGACTAAAACGACTACTACGTCAACGACCACGACTAGCACGACTACGACTAGTACGACTACTACGTCGACGACTACGACTAGCACGACTACGACTAGTACGACTACTACGTCAACGACCACGACTAGCACGACTACGACTACTACGTCGACGACTACGACTAGCACGACTACGACTAGTACGACTACTACGTCGACGACTACGACTAGCACGACTACGACTAGTACGACTACTACGTCAACGACCACGACTAGCACGACTACGACTAGTACGACTACTACGTCGACGACTACGACTAGCACGACTACGACTAGCACGACTACGACTAGCACGACTACGACTAGTACGACTACTACATCAACGACTACGTCTACGACTAGTACGACTACGACTAGCACGACTCTTACGTCGACGACTACGACTAGTACGACTACTACATCAACGACTACGTCTACGACTAGTACGACTACGACTAGCACGACTATGACTAGCACGACTACTACGTCGACGACTACGACTAGCACGACTACGACTAGTACGACTACTACGTCGACGACTACGACTAGCACGACTACGACTAGTACGACTACTACATCAACGACTACGTCTACGACTAGTACGACTACGACTAGCACGACTACTACGTCGACGACTACGACTAGCACGACTACGACTAGTACGACTACTACGTCAACGACCACGACTAGCACGACTACGACTAGTACGACTACTACGTCGACGACTACGACTAGTACGACTACTACATCAACGACTACGTCTACGACTAGTACGACTACGACTAGCACGACTACGACTAGCACGACTACTACGTCGACGACTACGACTAGCACGACTACGACTAGTACGACTACTACGTCAACGACCACGACTAGCACGACTACGACTAGTACGACTACTACATCAACGACTACGTCTACGACTAGTACGACTACGACTAGCACGACTACGACTAGCACGACTACTACGTCGACGACTACGACTAGCACGACTACGACTAGTACGACTACTACGTCAACGACCACGACTAGCACGACTACGACTAGTAC
>NW_003216720.1:0-1316 GCF_000006405.1 Perkinsus marinus ATCC 50983 | reverse complement strand
GGCGTGCAGCCCGGACGCGGCTGGGCACTGCGCGGCCGCAGCAGCCGCATCGCTCCTCCCATGTCGCGTGCTGCCGACCTGTACCTTGATGGCATGCTTTGGGTTGAGACGCGACCTGGTTCTAGCCTAGAACTTCTAGGTGGTTTAAGCGTGATGGAGAAATGGCTAGTTTTGTGCATGAAGCGCTGGCGGCCCGCCAGCGGGGGAGTACACGCCTCACCTGCTCGGGCGTCGGCGCACTTCTGAGGGACATACTGTTCGGGGAGGCAGCCGGTCCCTGAAGAATTATCCCATTGAGCACGTCAAGAAAGCTCGAACCTCGCTAAAGAGACGGCAACCGCAGGGAGCGGATCGATCCGGCGCGAGGGACGCCGTGACCGTCACGGCGTCCTTCGTGGCGTGACGTCCTTCGCGTCACGGCGTGACACTATCACCGCGATAGTCAATCGCACGCAAAGCTATACATCGCCGACAGTTACTGCCTGTACCGTACAGGCGGTTAAGGGCGAGTCGGCATACCGCTCGATGGCTTGTCCTACCCAGGACCGCCAAGGAAGGTTAAGATCCTGATCGACGAAGCAACTCCGTGGGATTACGGACACACTCCCTGAATAAAAGCGGGTCACAATTGATGTGGCAGTCCGGCGTGAATAGCTTCAAGATAGCACAATACTGTCGCCGGACAACACCGGACACCATCGGAAACCGCTACTTCCACGATGTGGCCAAGTTGTGCGAGAGTCGCTATGCCCGCGCGATGGCAACGGGTTGGTACGATCGCTTGCCAGATGCGTCGCCAGTGCATGGCGACCATATCGTACAGACTACGTGTTTCCCAGTGATACTCATATCACATCTGTGCGGGCCGGGGTCTGGTTTGGGGAGCAAGCATCAGTTGGTCGATCGTGCGCGGCGTCGCATCGCCGGCACGCGCCCGCCGGAGAGAAACGTGCGGGGCGCCAGGAGAGGCGCTCGTCGGACTAACTCGATGCTTCGAGGGCTGGAAGCCACAGACACCTTCTGTCAGACAGAAGGGATCTGGTGGCTCTCGCAAGACAGGGTAATCAGCGGGAAAAATGTGAGTACGTTTTGGGAGTCTCAAGTTTGGACTGATGGGACTCGCCGAGTCCGGCTCGGAGGTCGTACCTTTGGTTGAGAAGGCGAGGTGCTATGAAGATGGAAAACTTCAGTGACTGGTTTGTACAAGTTCTAATACACATCTATGATGACTCATCACAGATGTGTCGGGGGATCCCCTCTCATCACTGATGAGAAGTAGATCAACCCTGCGAAGCTCACATTGGCAAAACCAATTT
>NW_003201659.1:0-827 GCF_000006405.1 Perkinsus marinus ATCC 50983 | reverse complement strand
TCTTATCAGTTATCCTTGAAAAATTATGTGAGATTGTTGATCCTAATGGCTACGTGGTTAAGGATACTGATGATCAGCAATACCGTTTTTTGGTTGACTGGCCTCTCAGTTCAACTCGACCAGACCAGCAGCAGAGCAGAGGTAGCTGGCGTCCTGATAGTCTTATCCGTAAGCTTTCTCCGGTGCAGAAGGAGAAGTGGGACGCAGAACTGAAGATGTACTTTGATCGTCAGTGGTGGTGTGAAGCTGGCCTACGTCCAGGTCAAGATCCAAAGGTAGAGTGGGCGACGTGTTTTCCAGTTTGCTCCTTGAGCGACTCGAAAACTACGCCAGTTCGTCCATGCCTCGACTTCAGAGGCTACAACTCGAAGAGTCCAAGATGTTCAAGCCGCCGACGTTCGGTGCAGAGAGCAGTCAGAGAGTTGAGAGCGAAGCTTTACCCACAAGCGATCGTCGAGCAGATGGATGCGAGTAAGGCATTCTATAGAATTGCCGTCAATAAAATATTATATATTGATTGTGGTCGCAGTGACCTCTCCAACTCCCTCAAGGCCACGAATCGTCTTGCCTTCGGCCTTGCTATAGGGCCGAATGCCCTAGAGAGTATTGGCGATATCTTATTTGCTATTCTCAGAGCGAAATTCCCTATGGTGGAAGTGGTACGAGTGATGGACGATTACCTTATAATATCGCCTAACAGCAAAGTCCGATCGATGTGGAATCGGGATATGATTGCCCTCTTCTCTAAAGTTGGATTTGAGCTACCAGAAAGTAAGAGAAGTTTGTGGGGCCATTCTGAAGATCGATTTTGTCGTTGGCTGGGCGCC
>NW_003209275.1:0-1479 GCF_000006405.1 Perkinsus marinus ATCC 50983 | reverse complement strand
AAAATGAGAGTTTCAAGTTAATTTCTTCTTATATATATACGATGTACCAATTCCCAACGGAACACAAAACACCTTTAAAAAATACCTCCCTAATATTAGCTATTTTTTAACAGCGCGGATTGGATTCCAAAAACACACCCAGCTGCACGATCATTGCAAATTTCCATATTGAGCTTTCACTTTTCACAAATCGCAACAAGTCCATCGGATCATGAGAGTTTCATCCGTTTTTCTTCAAGTGGCGTAATACTCTGTGAAAAACGCTCTGCAGCAGTCGTGAAATATGTTTTTCACATCACTAGGGTCAAGAAACTCCATTCTAATGACCTCACAGCGTATGGTATAAATCATAATAATAAACCATAGAAATCAGAAGAATAAAACCCGACCCGAGTTCCCAAAGTCATAAATTATCGAGCGACCATTTCAATGCAGTTTCTTGACACTAGTGGAGACATATTTCACGACTACTGCATATCACCGCGAATATCGCGTTTTTCACTTCACGTAAAACGGGTTGTGAAACTGCAATGGCCTCGCGAAAGAACTGTACACGTCGGAAGACAATTAATCACATCAACCAAAACTTCGTCGTAACAACAACATCATCCGCAGATCCCCACTCACGATTTTGCACATATCTTATGAGCTCCCCCCTCGCAAAAAATCTTCCGCAAAATAGAGTATTGATCATACTAGCTACTGCGGACTGACGACCTGTCCACGCTTCCTGCAATGTTGCTACCTGAATCCGACACCAGTGTTGGAGGAGGAGTTTACGTTATCACTTTCCTCAGCTGATCTCAGCAATTTCCCCACTCATATAGGAGTGAACAGAAACCAATGAACGAAATTTACCAAAATTTCCGCATGTGCTTAATTTTCCCCCACACTACTTCGAAAAATCCATACCGGCACTCTTGCGTCCCTTTGAAGTAAATGTACATATTTGACAAAAATAATGAGAATTTCACAACCAAAAACGACAGTTAACGACGATCTTTCTATTATGATCACTCCGAAAAATATTATTTTCCCAAATATTGGTGATAATATATTAATATCGTATGTTCACGTTATGCTTGGGATGGACTGGCTCTCCGCAATTGATGCATCATTGTCGGTGCGTCCCGGAAACTTCCCTCCCTGGACCATTTCTCCACAATCTAGTGCATCATTGTCTGGTCTAGAGGCCACTTTGTGGTGCCAGCCCGCTGATGTCGTCATTGTGGAACCTGATTTCACTCTACGTCGTCGATCAAATGCCCCCCAGTCATTGCACTGTTGGGAAGTCGAGTGGAAATGGTTATCTGGCACGGAACCGATTTTCCCCATAACCAAACCTCCGTACTTCCCAGACAGTTTGGGCAGGCTTAGCGACTTACAACGACAAATATATAATGACCAGTTGCAATCATGGGTCCGTAATAACTTTTTGATCCCTACTGATCGCTCTAAACTGAAGGGCATTCTTACATG
>NW_003203374.1:0-1036 GCF_000006405.1 Perkinsus marinus ATCC 50983 | reverse complement strand
CACCGAGCCATCGGTGAAGATGGCATTTCCGGAGAGGAGAGCCGCCTGCGCATAGCTCTTGGCTCTTTCTTTGTCCCGGATCGTAGTCTTGACCCAAGGTTGCCATGGTAAGGTAGGCAGACCCCGCCAGTGCTGGACCTTGTCCAGACTACCTTGACTCTCTGTTAGAGTCAGACCTTTGACCGCGAGTGTCTGGTCTAGGGCCCTCGCACAACCAAGTGCGGACAGCCTTACGGCTGCAATAGTCTTGAGCTCCAAGTCTGCTGGTAAGAGACCAGCCGCGACACAAAGAGCCGCGTTGGAGCAGTTCCGTGGAGCCTGGAGGGCTATCCTCGCTACCATGGCTGTGACCTGCAGTAATGCGGACTTTGCCGTGGCGGATTCAAGCCCTTCCTTCCAGGCCGCTACTGCGTGGGCAAGGGCCGGTAAGATCGCCACCTTGTAGGTTTTGATTATTTTCTTACCGGTGATCCCTGCTCGCGCCCAACCGAGGTGCCTCAGACGACCAAGTTTGGCCTTGGCTTCGGACACCTTTAACCGAATATGGTGCTGAAAAGAGAGACGGTGGTCGATCCAGACACCGAGCACCCGTACGACTTTAACAATGTCGATAGGTGTACCATCAAGGGACAAGGCATGGTCCCCGATGGTCCTGGGTAGGAGTGCCTGGCTTTTAGCCGGCTCGTAGGACACTCCCGCTTTGGCGGCCCAAGCCAGTAGTAGAGCTTCTGCTGACTGCCACCGTTTAACCAATGACGGGCCAGTTCCACCGGATACCACAACCGTTGTATCATCCGCATAGAGGGTCAAGCTCACGCCTTTCGCCTCCAAATTTGCGAAGTCATCTACAGCGGCAGGGTGGATAGAAGGAACAAGAAGGGCCCAGGGCACTGCCCTGAGGCACCCCTCGTTGAAGTTCAGAGTGCCACGTCTGCACCATAGACAGCCGAAACACTCTGGGGCCCTCAAGTAGCCTTCAACAATGCTCACTAGATAGCGTGGGACATCGTATTGGGCCAGGGTTGCCAGGATGTGG
>NW_003207858.1:0-1194 GCF_000006405.1 Perkinsus marinus ATCC 50983 | reverse complement strand
CTTTTTATTTCCGAGTGCATCCGTCGGGACCGGAGTGTGCCTCCACTGGGACCCCCCGCCCAAATATTTTCACGTGAAACTCCAGTATTCATACGGTAAGCATATCCGTGGCTCACAAAAGTGATCAACTCTCATACAAAGTTGATAATCATTGTACTCACAAGAACTACATAGAAAGCATGTCACCGACGATTATTGACTCCATTGTATAATTGATATCTATCACACAGTAATCGTCATCAAGCTCAATTCATTCAGAGTTTGATGACGAGTCAGTGCTATGAACGCTCTTACTACTACAAAAAGCATATATGTAAAAAACTTGTACGCGAACATGTATAACTAGCATTTGATCTCAAATCAACATATAAATACGAAATGTGTTGATATTCCTCTACGTATACAATGACCTCGGTTCTGCTAGGAACTGGGATGATGGGATCTCAGTTCCTATCCGGTCCGCAGCCTCCTTCGAGGTTGACTGGGAGGGGGAGTATGGCGGTGATGATGAATATGATGGTGATTATGATGATTATGATGTTGTTGTGTTGCAGCCACCCGAAAAAACTGCAAGCATTTCATACGGCTATCTACAACCTTATTGTGTGATCCCTCTTGTGATGAGGGGGTCCATCTATGAGACTGTTGTGTTAGTATGAGTAACTCTCTGGCATAGTCTCTACTGTCTGTTTTACCGTTTTTGGTGGTGTTATCGCTCCCCTAATGATGATACCATCATCTCGGTCAATGTCGACCCTTCGCCGTGTGAGCCCTCGAGCCCTTAGGGCGTGTGTGCCTCATCGAGATGTTGAAAAGAAGTGGCACAATCTGGGAGAATTTACCATGACTGAGGCAGATAATGCCGCTTTCCGCGACACCAGGGTAATGTCTTATCACTGGTATAGTCCAGTGCCATGTGCTATAGGCTCGTGATACAGTAGCACTGAACACCATCACAAAATATGGTACTACTGAGCCACAGCCAATTGATTGGAAACGTTGGGAGAAGGAGGTTGGGCTTGCTGTTCGATGGTTACTGCTGTGGATAGTTGTGTTGATAGATTACTCACACGGAGTTGGTGTCGGCTCTAAGAGCATTCTATACCCAAAACATGCAGATGCTGGATGATTTCGCTCAGGAGGATCATAGGAAGGCAGTCAAGGATGTTTGTGAGCAGCAGTCATTCGGTATGA
>NW_003207613.1:0-428 GCF_000006405.1 Perkinsus marinus ATCC 50983 | reverse complement strand
GTCACCCATCACCACCCCAAATCTGCGCAACGAAAAAGGTCAATTTTAAGTAAAATTCACTTAAATTTCACTTAAATTCACTTAAATGGAATGCGCAGATTTAGACCATTTTGGTGACATTTCCAAATGACCTACCACATATGGTCCACTGTAACACCCCATCCTCAGAAGCATACCCATATGGTTGAAATCGAGCCACATGGCCTACATCAACTTTTATACCCACCTGCAAGTCAATTTCGCCCATGTGCGAAATTGATGTGCAGCTTTCGCGAGCATCTTTGACCAAACGTGCACATCGATTTCGCGCATCCCCCTCCACCCCTTGGACAATGTTATAAACTATGTTCACTTGTCTCTCTATTGAACTACTGGACTGTTATGTGGGCTAGCATAGAGTGCTTCACAATACAAGACAAAAGAGAACA
>NW_003203046.1:0-1353 GCF_000006405.1 Perkinsus marinus ATCC 50983 | reverse complement strand
AGCTTACTTTTGGAGAGGGAGAAGCTGTAGGCAAGAGCACATGCTGCGATGGGTCGATGGGTTGGTATTCGATCCTGGCTGGACGATAATCTGGATGTGTTGGTGGTACCATATTAGCAAAGTTACTAGGTCTGATCCACGAAAATGGAGTGATATCTCTGTTATTATACCTACTGGAGCGATTGACTTCTCCTGGAACTACTGCTGCTACTGCGAGAGCTGCTAGATCGCGACCGAGATCTGTTACGATGATGCCTCCTTCGAGACTTCCTCTTGCGCTCTTTTCTCTCTTTCTTTTTACGTTCCTGTCAAAATGACATGTCATAAAAGAAGAACCGCAGAATAAGCGCGAGTTCAATCCCTGGCGAGAGCACGCACTTTCTCTATGAGCAGCAAGGCTAGCTGGGTCGCTGGATCCATATTATTCAGTTGTTGTGCACTGCCAGGGTTCATATTGAGTTCGTCGCCCCTATCAGTTGTTTCATTCGGCGACACTGGTTGTGAATTTCTCCTTAGATCACCTGAAGGAACGATGATAATAATAGAGGATATATATAACGATAACTCACCAGTGACCATGGTCTCCCGTAGTTGCTGTCCAACACTATACTGCGTTTCGATCATCCTGTTCACACTAGCATGGACAAGAGTTTGAGAGCGAGGACAGAACTCCTTGGCGAGGGAATTGGCCTCATTAATAACAACAGTTGTTGGAATATGCTGATGGTTGAGCAGCTCGAATGCGGCAGTCCTGAAGACATAATGGTAAGGGTGGTGACCATGGAGTGCAGGTTGTGAAGGAGATGACGATCAATGGCATGATAAGTAAACTGTAGGAAGTAGCAGATGGGTGGAGATTCCAAACAACTACTCATACCACACCAACTTCAACTTATTCCCAATAGTAGCAAGTAGAGGTGTGCGAATTCCAAGTTCAACACAGGAGATGTCCGACGAGGCGGAGTGTCATGTTTAAAGAGGATAAATGCACTACTGGAGGATATACCCTCGAGATCTCATATTCCCCGTCACCACCACTACTACGACTAACCCGTTACGTTAGGACCTCATTATTGATAGTTCGGAGGAGCTTAGCGACTTCTGCAAGGATTCATCGAGTATGCTGATGATCCATCTATCACAATACACCAAGTTCGGCACCATACCTGTACAGAATCGAGTGCAGACCAATATTGGAAAATATGCATGAAAATTCTGAGGAAATTTTGAAAAATTATTATTAGTTTCTGTACACTTCTCTAGTATCGTATATAAACTTCTATAACTAGTGAGGAGAGTATTGACCTCAGCTGAGGAAAGCGAACATCTCTTTGCAGCACTTGAGAGGAGTCC
>NW_003204495.1:0-1097 GCF_000006405.1 Perkinsus marinus ATCC 50983 | reverse complement strand
GAGTAATACGCCAATTCACGTGAAACGGGTGAAACTCATTGAACAACCTTAACCAGAAATGATTTTAAATCCACGTCTATACGATCCATAGTCGAAGTCTATATCATCGGAATCCTTCCTGGGTATGTGGATACTGTTTGCAGAATCATAAACAGCTCATTCTGGCATTGTCAAGCTAAGTGGCAAATTTCGTTCATTACAGAGAGCGTAATCAATAATGCTGCGGTTATGTGTGAGGCGCGAAAGATCGAGATATCATGCATAATAAATACGATTAATCGTGCGGGATCGCACGTAAAAAATGGATTTTTTTACTCAGAAGCGATTCCTACGACATTTTTAGCCAGGAGAACAAACATCAACGGGCCTGCTTCATAGGAGCAAATTGCGCCTCAAACTTAAGCTACACCAAAAGTGTACCTTGAGTAACTCCTCAAGCTGCTCCTGGATTTGAGGCTCCTTAAATTGAGTATCCTTGTGAAACAGTCCCAACGTTTCAGAGTTCCATTATTGCTGGGAATGAGGAAGTGCGAGTATGGTGTGAGATTGAACGGGGCACAAAGTTATACACACACGTCAACACTTAGAGAAAAATGGACCGTAAGTCAGTAGAAAAAATTGTAGCGATATTTTCCTGACTGAAGTGCCTATAAATGCTGACTCAGCGATATCAAATGAGATTGATATTGTTCAGGGATTTAATCTCAATCATATATTTTCTCGGCTTACATCCACAGAACGTCCTTGCGACTATTCTTTTCCTCAGCGTCGGTGCTTTCTCTCCTCATCAATATAGTGTTCTGTTGATATCAGTGAATCACAGGCTCAGATTGGCCAACGTATACGAATTTAAAAATACCCTCCGCCCTATGGAGCTGGGGCTTCAAATAAGTGGTGGCATCAACAGATCGCAAATGGAAGGCCACACAGGAAAATGTAGGACCATAACCCGTAGCCGTGCCGAAAAGACTGAGCAAACAATGCTCCAGGATATCGGGACCCGATATCCGGGTGAAAAGACGAGTGCCAAGCACAGAACAAATCGTTCACGTGTCACTATCGTCTACGAGCACAACATCGCCCCGATGCTGTGCGGG
>NW_003202687.1:0-854 GCF_000006405.1 Perkinsus marinus ATCC 50983 | reverse complement strand
GGCGTGTCCGAGTTCACTTGTGTTGCCACATATTATCCACGTCTCGGCGCTGGAATACTAACCAGCTTCCCTTTCGAGAAACAGAGCCAAAGCTCCAATCCGATGGAATTTAACCTGTCTCTCAGGATCGGCTAACCCATGTCCAAGTGCTGTTCACATGGAACCCTTCCCCACTTCGGCCTTCAATGTTCTCTTATTGAATACTTGCTACTACCACCAAGATCTGCACTGGAAGCTGTTTCACTCAGACTCACGTCCAAGCTTCTTCACAACCCCCACGCCCTCCTACTCATTGTTGCCAATTATCTTGCAACAATGGCCCGGTATCGGTCACTCGCTTCAGCGCTATCCATTTTCGGGGCTAGTCGATTCGGCAGGTGAGTTGTTACACACTCCTTAGCGGATTTCGACTTCCATGACCACCGTCCTGCTGTTAAGATCGACCAACACCCTTTGTGGTATCTGATGAGCGAGCAGTTTAGCACCTTAACCGAGCGTTAGGTTCATCCCTCATCGCCAGTTCTGCTTACCAAAAATGGCCCACTTAGAGTCGTCTCATTGACCCCAATAGTTCAATTAAGTAACTACTGGATCTTGCCCATTTAAAGTTTGAGAATAGGTCGAGGAAGTTACTTCCCCGGAACCTCTAATCATTCGCTTTACCTGACAAAACTGATAAAGACTCTAGCTATCCTGAGGGAAACTTCGGAGGGAACCAGCTACTAGATGGTTCGATTAGTCTTTCGCCCCTATACCCAAGTCTGACGAACGATTTGCACGTCAGTATCGCTACGAGCCTCCACCAGAGTTTCCCCTGGCTTCACCCTGCTCAGGCATAGTTCACCATCTTCGGG
>NW_003210614.1:0-1551 GCF_000006405.1 Perkinsus marinus ATCC 50983 | reverse complement strand
GCTCGGGCGATAATGGTTTCGTTCTCGACACTATGGGGGCTTGGACAGCGTAGTTCGGTAGATATGTCGCAGGCGTATGTCTGGTCGACGAACATACAGCGAGCAACTGCAGCAACATCCTGACATTTCTGTCGTATCAGTGCGAGATGGGCCGCATCGCCCCGTACTCCCCGGCACGTCACGTCACGTCACGTGACGCACATGCGGTCGTGGCCGATCGTCAGTTCCGCATGTCAGTCCCTGGCATCTCAGCTACAGGAGTTCCTGTCCGGCGGTGCTATACTCTTGAACACACGGCCCCCTTCTTCTCAAGACTTCTGGCAGAGATAGCTAACCAAGGCATGTGGAGGCCATACCTTAAGCGGCTGAAGGCTGCTGATTCCTGGAGGAACTACAAGTCGGCAGATAAAGTAATGGCCTATGAGGGACATATGATTCAACCGACCAACCTTTCACAAAATGCCGTTCCTTCCAAGATCGGTGCCATCGAGAAACCTTTGAAGCCAGGTCATGAGGACGCGGACGATTGAGTGATTATGGGTGATTGATGATCTAAGAAGGACCGGCGTCAATAGCCGCGCCACCAAACATCATTGCATTATAAAGCTTCCAGGAGCCATGACAACAGCCCTGATCGCAAGAGGATCGATGCTCATTGGGGCTGTGCTCGCTTCAATGTTCAACCAAACCTGCCAGGTCTGACCGTGTACGCATCGAACGGGACGTACGCAGTGCCTTTCGGCACTCACCCATACACGAATCGAAAGAGCCCTAGCTTATGGGTGAGAACCTACACAGGATCGGCCCGCCGATGCTAAGGGGCTACAAATATGTATTGACGGCGAGGGCTATTTCACCATCCGAGCCAATGCCTTGGACCGGGTACTGGGACTTTAATTGCTGCCAGCAATTTGCTGGACGAAATTTTGGGGTTTATAACATCATATCCAAAAATACGGGCGTCGAGCACACCCCGTCTACTTGGCTACCAGTGGTGCTTATCAAACTTGTCAGTCAGTGCCCCGGAGGACAAAAAGCGTTGCCCAGCCGAAGGCGTGAACACCCTCGTAGAGTCGAACAACACCGACGGAAGGATTGATATAGCTATTCTCGAGACGGTAGCGGGCCGGTTAGAATGCCATGCTAACCGGCCCGTTACCGAAAGAGCCATTGGCTCTGCCATATATGTAAGGCCCTACCGCCTTGCCTCAGAAACCTCTACGCCACGGGCGCCGCCGCAGACCGACTGCCCACCCGATATCCGTATGCTTCTAGAACCCCGCTAGCCTAGGTACTTCCCGCACATATTCAGAGACTCTTTGGCAGTCAAAGTTGTAGTCTTATTGACTTGGACGAATGACCACCGAACATGTAACTTACATGATGTAAATGAGCGATCCAGTATATAGTTGGGGCCTTGTAGTAATAGCTGTTGAATCGTGAATGATAACCGTCCACAACCATGACAGAAGAATTTGCGAAGCACAGATTCACAGCACTGGGACCGATGAAGAGCTACGATTACATAGTATATAATCGCAGCATCCGTGT
>NW_003212346.1:0-1084 GCF_000006405.1 Perkinsus marinus ATCC 50983 | reverse complement strand
AAAGTGGATTTCCGCAAGCCCTAATATCTACATTGGTAGAGAAGACCCGGTGCTATAAGTATGCTATCATCAACGATGTGATGGATGCGTATATGAGGATATGGTTGCTCCCGAGTAACCGACGCTACTTTACGGTGAACATCACTCCCTTTGAAGCATCTCCCACTTGGTATGAATTCTGGTGTCTACCCTACGGGCCATCGCATTGTCCGCGGATTTTGGAATTGTGCCTACAGTGGCTGGTACAGCACAACTTCAGACCAAATGCCATTTGCGAGATTCAATCCTACATGGATGATCTGGTGATATTCTCTCATAAGGAGGATGTTGACGTTGAACGTCAACTCCAAGAGCTCTGTGGTAGCTATGATCTCAATCTCAAGCCTACAAAGAGACAGGTCATCACAGAAGGCGACACCAAACTACTTGGTGTGATGTTTATCGATGGTGGTCGATATCTGACGATGTCCCCTGAGAAACTCGACAGCTTCAAGTTGAAAGTTCCTAGAGAGGGTTGCTCATATGCGAACCTATTGGGTACTCTGGGGTCCCTTGATGAGTCTCCAGTTGTACCTGCTTGGGCGTTGGCGCTAAAACATTATGCGCAAGGTTTGGTTGCTAAAGAAAGAGCGAGCCGGTCTCTGCCATGGTCTGCGGGATCTTCGGAAGAGTTAAGGAAGTTAATCGCTAGATGGCACAGCATGGTGAGCTCAATGCCTCCAGAAGACTTCGTGCTACAAAGACTTCATGATTATGAACAGCCTTTACAGGTCTTCACAGACGCGTCGAAGCGAGCTGGTGGGTTTATCTTCTATCAAGATGAGACGATACTACTTCAACGAGTATTCATCTTCGCTGAGTCTGAGACGAACCTACCTATAGTTTGCTTGGAAGCTCATACACTCTACCGTGCGTTCGCTGCTGTTCATCAAATTGAACTAGCGGGTCATCGTCGATTCCCCGAAGTCCATTACCATGTCGATAATGTCGCAGTTGAAGCTACTTTCAGGTTGGTCGGCCGGCGACATTCTCCAATAAGGACGCGAAGCCCATCTTGGCTAAGTACGTGGCAATGGTGAATGCC
>NW_003205557.1:0-1813 GCF_000006405.1 Perkinsus marinus ATCC 50983 | reverse complement strand
ACTTTAGCAAGCGAATATTGGGAATGGCAGAAAATGAAATTGTTATTGAGCGAGTGGTAGCTTTTCGCAACTACTTTACTGTGTATATGTTTTCCAGACTCTTCCACATAGTGGCACTTCTGTCAAGATATGTCATATCTGAACTCTTCCGTGGTTTTGGCGAAATTCCTCATTTGCTGTCTTGAGTGTGTCGCATTACAACGATGTGTGCCGGCATCATTCAAGTTTTTTTGGTATGAACTTCCTTCACCTCATCGACATTCTGGCAGTTGCCGCTGCGTTGACGAATTCGCGAACAAGCCAAACGCCATGAAATCGAGTTATCCCTGTGGTGTCATTGTACCCATTCGGACCATGAGGACGAGTCAATGAGATGACTAATAGGTTCAGTTTTGAATCTGCACCGGACAACAGACCCCGTATAACTTTCGCGCACACCATACTCGGGGGACATGAAAAACACTCTTAAGCACTACGAGACCCTTTGGGTGGCACGATTTACGTGAATGATTCATATATACGTAAGACTCTGTTCCAGAGTTATACTTAATTTCATGAAAGTGTGAATGATGCAATTGAATTGTCTCGGCATCTCCGTGGGTTGACTTATATCGAAGTAGTCGTAGCCTGAGCCGTAGTGGGCGACACAGTAGTGACCTGGAGTCCAGTGGGAGCCACAGTACTAGCGGCCACTGTAGTAGGCGAGACTGTAGTGGGAGCAACAGTAGTAGCTGCCACTGTAGTAGGCGAGACTGTAGTGGGAGCCATAGTAGTAGCGGCCACTGTAGTAGGCGAGACTGTAGTGGGAGCCGCAGTAGTAGCGCCCACTGTAGTAGCGGCCACAGTAGTAGGCGAGACTGTAGTGGGAGCCGCAGTAGTAGCGGCCACTGTAGTAGGCGAGACTGTAGTGGGAGCCGCAGTAGTAGCGGCCACTGTAGTGGGAGCCACAGTAGTAGCGGCCACAGTAGTAGGCGAGACTGTAGTGGGAGCCGCAGTAGTAGCGGCCACTGTAGTAGGCGAGACTGTAGTGGGAGCCGCAGTAGTAGCGGCCACTGTAGTGGGAGCCGCAGTAGTAGCGCCCACTGTAGTAGCGGCCACAGTGGTAGCGGCCACTGTAGTAGGCGAGACTGTAGTGGGAGCAGCAGTAGTAGTGGGAGCAGCAGTAGTAGCGGCCACTGTAGTAGCGGCCACTGTAGTGGGAGCCGCAGTAGTAGCAGCCACTGTAGTAGGCGAGACTGTAGTGCGACCCGCAGTAGTAGCGGCCACTGTAGTAGGCGAGACTGTAGTGGGAGCCGCAGTAGTAGCAGCCACTGTAGTAGGCGAGACTGTAGTGGGAGCCGCAGTAGTAGCGGCCACTGTAGTAGGCGAGACTGTAGTGGGAGCCGCAGTAGTAGCGGCCACTGTAGTAGGCGAGACTGTAGTGGGAGCCGCAGTAGTAGCGGCCACAGTAGTAGCGGCCACAGTAGTAGGCGAGACTGTAGTGGGAGCCGCAGTAGTAGCGGCCACAGTAGTAGCCGAGACTGTAGTGGGAGCCGCAGTAGTAGCGGCCACTGTAGTAGCCGAGACTGTAGTGGGAGCCACAGTAGTAGCGGCCACTGTAGTGGGAGCCGCAGTAGTAACGGCCACTGTAGTAGGCGAGACTGTAGTGGGAGCCGCAGTAGTAGCGGCAACAGTAGTAAAGACTACTGTGGTGGGAGCCGTGGACAGAGTTGAGTGGTCGAGACAGTGGTGGTAGTTGTTGTAGTTGTGGGGAAGCTGCTGCAGACTGACGGGCCGCAAGGCTGATCACCATCTTGACAAACAGCGACGTGGA
>NW_003203076.1:0-1216 GCF_000006405.1 Perkinsus marinus ATCC 50983 | reverse complement strand
CCCTACATTTACTACTTTACTATTTATTATCACCGTGATGAGGACAAGACCTCCATGGGGGATTCCTTACATACAACGAGAGGACTATTGATAACACTATGCCTAAAAGCCCTCTACCTTACCTAATCAATGAATCTTCCATGACGTGCCGAGACCTGGATCACCAGTAGATGCAGTGTCTCTCTGGCAGCAGTGAAAAGGGCAAGGATTTTTTGAAGAGGCAGACTGGGTCTTAACCAGCATCGCTGCAACCTTGAGATCACATGCCACCTGGATAGGAAACTTTCTCTCAAATAAGGAGCGAAGTGACTCACAACTATCACGAAGTTCTTGAGAACACTGTTCGGACTAAGGATGCGAGCTGCTTCGTCATCCACTTCTGAAGCATTCACAGGAACCTTCAGAAACTACTAACCGCCATCCACTTGTAGTTTTAGCTTCCGGCGATGGTATTGAGCAGCTCGTGTACATCTGCCCAAACGTCAGCCGAGTCGAGATCGGGTTGGAACCGCTTTCACGTTGTAGTGCCAAATCTTCAATACAATACAGGAGACCAAACACTTTCCACTTTCCCTCCAACGCGGCCATGACTTCATCGGCCGGGAAACTTATAGCGTCGCGGCGCAATATACGGCCGAGCTTATACGAGGCCCTCCGACCGAGGCCAAGATGCCCCGAGCGGAGCAGGCCTCTGGCTGACTGAGTCTTTGCTTAGCTGGCCGTACGCAAGCCAGCAGGACCATCCGGCTGTGCAGAGAGACAGCCAGGGAGTGCCAACTCGGGCCCCTGTTGATATAGGCGTGGAAGGGGATACTGACTCCTGTTCGAGGGTCTCAGATAGGCGCCTCTTCAACGTTGTGTCAACTTGACACTGACAGTGTCAAGATACCCGCGGGCCTCGGCACGCTCTGCGAACAGTCGACCTGCTTCAGCGTTCTTCTTAACCTTCATAATCTCCTTGCAATGATGACGTCGTGGCAATCATCTAAAACACGGCCACATTTGTCACACAGAAGCTTCACTGAAGGCTGCTCTAGTGGTCTCCCCGCTTTGGGAGAACTGGAGTGGCATCGAGTTAGTGTGTTGTTCTTCGGGTTAGCGTACACTCGACACACCCACCTGTGTCGATAACGGCCATCCTGGAAGCATTGTCGAGACTTGCGTGTAGTGACTGCATCACAGTCAAAGCGCAGTGGATCGATGAGGTGCCGCTTTT
>NW_003201082.1:0-1361 GCF_000006405.1 Perkinsus marinus ATCC 50983 | reverse complement strand
CTTAGAAGGAAGTGGAGCCTCGTCCCTTTCGAAGGACGGATCCATGGCAGCATACTTCTTCCTGCTAGCCCAGCTGGCGCTCCGGGTGTACTCCAGGACACCAATCTGACCGATACACCCATGGCTTTTAAGAAGACTGTTGAGTCCCCCACTGCGATCTCGGCTCCCATCTTTCTCAGCGAGCCTAGACCAAGAAGGATGGCCGAAGAATCTACCACGGCCGGATTGAGGTCAGTGGCCACCTGCACCGTTAAGTGGAACCTGTACCACTTCCCATCGTTGCCACCAACCATCGCCGGTAGAGCGACTTCCCCGACCACGTTCACTGTACCACCCTCCCCTGCAGCTTCCAAGACCACCGGGCTTCCGTATGTTCTCACTTCAAGTCCCAGTCTCGAGATAAGCTGCGCTGAGGCCAGGGTGCACTCACTACCGGTATCCAACAATAACAAAGCCGGCGTTTGATTCGCACTCCGTCGTCCTTCCAGAAGGGCCTCGATCCCTACCAGACCTTGCCGGCCCTTCGCGCATGTCACAAAGGTTTTACCCGCCTCCACTACGGCCGACCCGTTAACCGCCGGGCCTCTAGGGAGACGGCCTTCTAACGGCCTGAACCATGGAGGACGCTTGCTCGCATTCGCCGGATTCTCCCAACATAACGCCAGTCAAACGCAAAAGTATGTACAGAGAGAGACAACAGTGTGTGATTAGTCTCTGGTATGCTCCCCCTCTCCCCCTCCACAATGTTGCTTACAATCATCTATGATGTCATTCGTGACGACCCCAACCAACATTGTATGGGGTGAAGAGGGGCGCGCGACTGAGTCAACTAATTTTAATTTTGACTGTAGCCCGCACGATTTCTCGGAATTCCACGTTGCTGTCAAATTTGCGCTCCAGCTGGGGGAAGATTGCAGATGAATTCCAGCTTTTTCCTGAGTGAATCCGATAGACAAAAAATAGTCCGGGCAGCAAGGAAAGGTCACTCAACACGCCAGATTGCTCACTTAGTCGGTAGGAGCCAATCCGCTGTGAGTCGTATCCTCCGTGGGAAACCTATCCGCCTGTCGGCTGGTACTGGTACCTCTGGTGATGTTCGTACTACTGGCCGTCCACATGCTCTAACGGAGAGGGCTCGTAGGGGCTATCGTCAGGAGTTTCACCATCGCGAAACGCCGCAATCCATATACTACAGTTAAAACCTTCTATCAGTCTGCTAATTTATCAGTGTCGTATGATACTGTGGTACGGTTGTTACGCAGTGCTGGATGGACGTATCGTCGAACACCTGGAAGAGTGGTCTTGAAGAGAGGGGATGCACATCAACGGTATCAGTGGCCTAAACGTATTATTGACCATTG
>NW_003211200.1:0-1433 GCF_000006405.1 Perkinsus marinus ATCC 50983 | reverse complement strand
ATCTCTGACGATTTTGGGCATTATCACCATTCTTCTGTCCCACCTCATCATGACTCTCTGATTGGGCACTGTGATTGATCCTCCAATGGTTATGAGATCGTTCTCCACTCGACTTCTTCCACGACCTGCTGGACTTCTCGCACTTCAAAAGACGCATATCAATCGAAAAGAATACCTCACTGTCCTGAAGTGCCTTAATCTACTGGTCATGGGTCGGATGGTTCCCTGTTTCCCGTCAGCAAATACGTCAGGTTGTCATTTTCTGTGATAACTCGAGTGGAGTGGCATGGTCCCAGACTGATAAACTCAACGGGAGTATCTACGACCAGGCTGCCATTGCAAGAGCTACAGATGCCCTCAACCAGCACCGGCATCATCTGCAGGTTGACTGTAACATCTCCTTGGAGATACGGCATATAGAGGGTCTTCGTAACCTTTTTGCGGACCATCTATCCCGCCTGCCTGCCACTCTGCCTGACTTGCCTCCTCTGGGGGGAGATGAGCAGGAAAAGGGGCATTCAGCTAGATGCTCAGAGCAGGCTGCGGTAGTATTGTGTGCGCTTGCTGAACAGCTCTGCATCGAGAGATTTGGCCATGGCACTCATCATGCATATCGTCCCTGCTCAACTACTGTACCTCTGCAAGTGACCCAATGCCTACTGAGCCGGATGCAGAGCCTGATCGACCCATGACTATGGTTGATCCTCCCAACCTTAGTAGTAGTAGTAGTAGTGTACAGACATGGCCAAGTACCGTGCCCAAATAGGCCCATAGTTTCCTTCATTTTTGACCACCAGTACCACTCGTCATTACAGTCGCCGATCTAGCCACGGTCGTCATCACCTCCGCACCCACAACCACCACAACCACGACGACCACGACTACCACTACGACTAGTTGATCTAGATTCCCGTCCCTTTGTCTCATAAATTATTTCATTAGCCCTGTATCGTGCCCAGCCGAATACAGTGCCCGGGGCCCGGGCAGAAACCGTAGGCATGGCCTCACCCCGGACAGCACCGCAGGTGGTCACATCGCATTCAATTCCGAGCTAGTGCTATTCAGTTGTACTATCCATTCTATCGTCGCTTACTTCTAACCCAGCTGGGCGAAACCACTTTGAGGAAGTTCTTCGCAGTCCATAGATCTTGTGATGTCCCTGCTATGAGCCGGTTGGCTGTTCGATAGCCTGAGCCCTCCTTCGTCACAGTATGTTGGTCAGCGTACATAGCGCCTAGGATTCTCCTGCGTATCTGTACCACATAGGGATCCTGGCAAACGAAGAAGAGAGCCATGGCCTCCCCCTCGATGAGGCAGTATCTGCAATGTGTGAGGTCAGAGCCGCTAAGTCTGCTAATATAGGCTCTTGTAGGCTGATGGCCACTTAATAAATCTATTATTATCCTTCTGTCTTTCACACTCCACCTCAGTAT
>NW_003208252.1:0-922 GCF_000006405.1 Perkinsus marinus ATCC 50983 | reverse complement strand
GCAGACGCGTCAGGCAGGCATACAGACACTCCAGCCTAGTTTTGCCTCAATGCGCAGTAGCTCTGAGGAGAGCCACGAGCACAAGGAATGATCAAGATTCCGCTTGATTACATTCACCTGACATGCACGCGGGAATTATCAAACGAGAGCGGTGATGAAATATCACGACTGCTCTCAGGCTGGTCCTCAGTACAGAGTACTGCCAGGAAACCACACGACGCGAGCCTTGACAAAAGCCGGACATCGTGGAACCCGCCACAACGTGCTAAAGCACTGCCTGTGGAGGCTCACCTCTTCCGCGCGCTTGCACTCACCAGAAATCTCTGGCTCTCTCGAGTGCCTTCCTGCTCCAAACGGTGCATCGCTGTGAAGACAGAAATGCGGCCGTCGAAGAGCGGGGGAGCTTACGTCCGAACCCGTCGGCCTAGTAAGCGGCTTATCTTGTCGAGAGATCGACAACAGCATTGATGAGGATGTGGGGAATGGACGGATATGACGCGTAAAGCTCGTCCAGCTTAGGCACCCCATACCATGAACCGAGAATAGTTGCTTGATGGCGACATGGTCAGTAACCGTAGGTTGCTGGCTGCGAGCTCGTAGTAGGGAAAGAGGCTTAGTAAAGTCTCTCATGAAAAAAAAAATTCGTACTGCTGGGGTGCTCCACATCCCTACAGCAGTCCTTGGAGTCTGCCAGTTCTATCATTGCAGCACTCACTTACATCAACACAACAGGTTGTTTAGCGCTCGCCTCACGGGTACTCCGCTAGGTCGCACACTTTCCCTCTTATCGGGGATGGTGGTGCGATCCCCAGCTGGGGAATTTCTCCGCCAAGAAACCGTACCGTGTTTCTCTCTCATTGAAATCCTTGTGTTTTATATCTCGCTCGCCTTCATGCAATTTGCATGAATCGTGCATGTCCAC
>NW_003201587.1:0-2113 GCF_000006405.1 Perkinsus marinus ATCC 50983 | reverse complement strand
CGGCTCCAACGTGTAGTCATCACAGTGTCTGTTCGGTCGGCTGAAGCAGTAACCATCATCTTATGGTAGAGACCGAAGCAGACACCGTTGCCCTTGCAGTAGGAGCCATACTTGGAGTCAGCACAGGGAGAATAACCATCACAAATATCGTGACAATACTCGGCGACGGCAACAGACAAAGCAGCGATGGTGAAAGCGACCTTCATGGAGAAGACAAAAATTTGAGTCAACTAACAAAGCAAACGATTGTTGCTCAGGCTAAACGAACATCAGCATAATTGGTATTAGTGTAGTCTAAAGCATGCTCTGTGGCTTCCGTTGAAACACCTGTGTCGAACTACCTCCTTGAGACACCACATGCAAGGCGACCTCCTCAAAGAGCTTCCCAAAACAAAAATGCGACATCTCCGTCCGCCGAAACGGCTATATTATACAGCAGCGCGCGGCAGAAAATCTGCGCAATTTTTCTGTTGCGTGCGCGGTGTATCACTCGGAGAAAATTCTCTGTTGGGAAAGACGTTATTCGAGACTTGTACCATCACTTGGAACGACATCTGGTCATCGGCTGAACAGTTGATTGGAAATGAGAGCGCCACACTGAGGGTCCACAGCGTGGGAGGCGACCCAACACAGGGAACCGGAGCCCGATTCCTCTCAGGACCTTATCTTGGGTCCTGGGGTCATAGATCATGCTTGGTCACACTAACTGAGTCAACAAATATGGCCTATTTTCCTAACATGTGTCGTTCAACTAATTTGGAACAAAAACTTAAAAAAAGGAGATGACGAGACTGCTTCATGTGTGGAGCCATCTCATACAATACCAATTCGTACACTTGCTTGAGCTTACTCTCTAACGAAACCTCAACTGAACGAAATGATACACCAAGAGCTAGACATTAAAACCGTGGCCTATTCTCACCCTATTTGATTAACTACAATAACATTTCAGCTTTGGTTAGACTACTTAGGTCAGTAACGCGACGTCGAGTGCCAATGGTAGAAAACACATCACCGGTGCCGAGCTGCTCAGGTCTACAGGTGAGATGAATAAAGGTTAGGCCTTGTGAACGATGTCAGATCCGAGCAGCGACAGCAACTAATCGGCTATGACTGAAGAGCTGCTTACAGCCCCTGATTATCAGTAAGGCTGAAAGCAGATTCAGAGACACTCGAACGGGGCGGGAAGGATAATCAATTCAATGAAGGGCAACCAATCAGTTTATGATCCTGAACCTTACAGTGAATGACTCACTCAGCCTCATTGTGTGTTGTGTGAGCCATATCCCGTTGCACAAGATATGGTCACGTTGTGACTCGATCTTCGAGGAGGGTTCGAGACTTAGCTGGTTTTACCATCATTAGCATGCTAACTCGAAGACCATCCACTGCCGGAACTAAGCAAAGCCACAGAAGCATCAATGTAATTTGACTGCCTATTGATCTCGAATGAATCGGAATCGTAGCTGAAAATATCGCAGTCTCCTCATACATCATCACTGAATCAGTGACACTGACAAACAAGAACTGATCAGATAAACTTGGAACATTCTCCTCAAAAGCATGAAGAAAGTCCGGCAGAAGAATCAGCCATGTGCGACCTCAGAAATGCCCTTCAACCTTTTCAGTGACGGGATCGATGCCAACCTGAAGCAGAGCCTCCTCTGCTGCAGAGGAGTTATCAAATGGAGAGTAAGACTTATATACGCCGTAAACAGGAGCGTGTAAAGGGATCAGGCATGGTCATGATGTGCCCGAGAAGGGGTGGATGAATCCAGCAACTGTGGGAAGGAATGCACGTGATGAACGCGTTGGCGAGTCGAGAGTATCTCATCAGTAGCAGCAGGGCTCAGTTACAAAATAGCAAAGGAGTAAATAGCAAAAAAGTGCCAATTAGCTGGAATGTATATTTCCTGCGGCTTTTCTGTTGTGCTAGTGTGTAAGAACGCTATGGCTGATATACAGAAGAGCAAAGTAGCAAAATTCACTTTACAAATACGCAAATTTGCCGTTTTGTATAACAGAAACTGCTCGAATGAATATCGTTTGCTTGTTTATATGTCAGAAAATTGCTAGAATATATAAAAGGTGCCGCTATGTGAAGTGCTACTAT
>NW_003206880.1:0-1915 GCF_000006405.1 Perkinsus marinus ATCC 50983 | reverse complement strand
GGAAAGTTCATTGGTTGGAGCTGGGAGGGTCCCTACCCGGTTGTTGAGACACGCGGAAGTGTCACAACTATTCGTCGCAACGATGTAGATTTCAAGGCTGCAACTACTAACGTGAAGCCGTTCCACGAGTATGATGATGGCGATGATGGTGTATGTCCTGACGATGTCGTGGAAGAGCCCCCTCAACCTGATGCAAACGATAGTCCTGGAACTGACTCTCCACAGATTACTACAAGTCCTACAAATGCTCCTACTGGTGATATAGAGGAGCATACCTCCCAATTAGATCAACAACCCGACGATGACAGGATCTTTGAGATTGGTTCGATAAGGGTATTTGTGGATCCCGGTCATCGCTACTTCCCCTACACCTCAATTGCGGGTTACATCGTTAACTGCGACGAGAATGCTGTTACTATTATCCCTTTTGTTGACCCTACTAACCGTATGATTGAAGCTGACCGATTAGTTGACGAACCTGCAGTTCTGAGTAGTGAGACGATGGATATTCCGAGAACGACTCTTCGTGATATAGTTTGTCTCAAGTATAGAGTACCTCCTACTCGTAATATGCTTCGCCAACTCCGTCTAGCGGCGGCGGCAGTGTAGCGATCGCTTCGCTCCGCTAGGCAGTTTCATGTCGACTTGTTGAAACGGCTGAAACGGCTAGGCGTCGAATTCGTTCTCTTTTGCAGTTCTATGATCATATTGCTTTGTTACACTCGCTACTTTCGTCCTTGTCGATCCCATTAGTCGTCCCTTAGACATAGGTTGGCTTAGTAAGCACAAGCCTTTGGGACACTAGTGATCGTAAGACGACCGTAGCCATCTGGCTCAAGATCGTAGTTGGGTTCTTCTCCCTCTTCCCTCATTGATTCTTCAACCCTTCTACCCCAAGGATAACTTAGCGATCTGTCTGCAGAAATGCCCGGTTCTTGTGTTAACAACCAGGTTGGTAATCAGCCAGCTCCGCTACAGGCTCAGAACAGCGGAGCGAAGCACTACATGTCTCGCATTTTATTGTTTCGTAGAATAGTTGTTTTGTGAGCGCTATCAGTTTAATTATTGTCGCCTATGGTCGCCCTAATGATATTACCTAGTTATTCAGTTATGGATATCATGAACTGGATCATAAACTGTATATTGACTAGGGTATATACGGTATTTCATATCATAGCTATATTAAGGGATATAGTCATGCATTATGAAACGGTTATACCATTATATATATCTAGATTAAGATCAATGATAGAGAATAAATGTAATAAGGGATGATCTCTGTGATAATAATGACATAGTCGTTGTTAGGTCCATTATATAATAATAATAAGAAGTTGAAGAAGGAGCCTAATCATGTATTATTATGTTTAGATAGAGCATTTACATTAGATCAGATAACTGATATAACTATTGGTATAATTGATATATCTAATTGTCATTATATTACCATATATGATTGTTATAATAATACTATTGATAATAAGGTATATGATGATATTAGACATTATCCTGTAGCTACTCATGGCCATTGTAAAATACAATATGTATTACCTGGTAATGATGATGGACGTGAACATCTAGTAATAGAAGCTAATCATAAGCTTGAAAGGGATTGTATTGATAGAGTGATGTCTATGTCTGAGAATCGTTTCCCTAATCCTCCTGATGTAACATTAATATTGAATAGGAGTAATTATCCATTTAGTTATTATAACTTAACAATACCTAAGAGGCTTGATCCAAGGTATATATACTATTCTGAGATAATACCACTATATTCTATTGATTATATGTCTGATGTTATTGCTAGTCTACATCAATATGATTATAAACAGCAAAGATTCGGTAGATAATCATCTTTCCAGCTACTATAGTTATTGGGTTCTTAGTCGTCGTGGGTTAAGTTACATCATCT
>NW_003206956.1:0-1235 GCF_000006405.1 Perkinsus marinus ATCC 50983 | reverse complement strand
AACGTGGGAGCTGGTTAAACCATCCTGGTTTTGGTACTGATGAACACGTTAAGGAGAACGCTGCATATAACGCTGAGATGCTGAGTTCAGCTCGAGAGGTCTTTGGTGACGCTGGTGTTGATATTATTCCTTTTTATAAGGTGTCCCGGGGGAGGCCAGACACAGCTCACGATGGTCCGCTTGACCAGATCGAGCTTCTACTTTTCTTGACTCTTTTTTCGCGGCTTTAGCTACGAGATTTCCCTGTGATCTAAAATTTCGCGCTCAACCGGAACGACTATGACTCTGTTTTCACTATCTCCTTGCAGATTTGTCTACGTATTTCTCCTGGAGGCGAGCCCAAGAAGGCTCGGTTGGGAAGAGCTTAGTCGCCTCAGCTCATCGTTCCGTGGTGTTCGATTCGACTTAATGAGAACTTCATAATATGCAGGACTTGCTTTGCGCGTTTCAGCTTCTTGCTCCATTTTCGCGCGAGGGACCTCCATGACTCTTCAGCTTCATTATCGAATTGATAGTATCAGCTAATGACAACAATCATACTATGAACCAGTTGCATCTGCAGAACATCTTTGCTGGCCTACGACTCGTAGGCTACGACAAAAGAGAGGTTCCTCCTATTGCCGTCCATCTACGAATCGTCAAGTTTTCAATTATATCGTCGTACGAGTAACGCACTCAGACTGGGTGACCCAGGGCATCCATATGCACCTTCCCATTCCATGAGAGAACGTCCGTGCCGTAGTATGACACTACTAGCACCCCGGTCTGTCATGTGTATCCACAATCATCCTATTCGCTTTGCTAGGGTCCTCCAATCACAGCACAAACAACATCAGCTTGACAGACACGATAATGATATCGGAATAACTGATGTCATCCAAGGCCAGCGAGTATGTACAGCATGATAATCAACAGTACACGAGGGAATAATGCGCCATTCGGCTACACTGAGTCTAGCATAAGGCATGCTATCCTGCTTCATATTGGCGTCTGCTAGACCCTCCAGCATGATCCACTTCAGCTGGCAAGAGGAAATATAATCCCGATGCCGGCCCACCATTCGACTCCCTGGGAGCTGCTCTCAGATAATTCGAGTCATGTTAACTCTCCACATGGGAGCTAGAGGACCTCCCTGACCTACGGCTATGACGCTTCCCGTTTTTTTCCTGGATACTATGCAACAAACACGAGCACGCGTTAGTACTTATAAGACCCTAGGGATTTCTGCTCCTAAG
>NW_003210894.1:0-1061 GCF_000006405.1 Perkinsus marinus ATCC 50983 | reverse complement strand
CCTATAGCAGCCTCCTTGTCTCTGTGCAGTTCCAGCACTGAACGCTCTCGATGCTGATAATGACAGGGGATGCTCGATACTCGTCGGGCAGGCACATCGCCAGGAGGGAAACGTCCTTCAGTTGGAATACACACGAGGCTAGACTCTATAGGATAAAGTATCCCCTCACCAGCTCCACTGAACTGGTTGGGTCTGCTCTAACCCGTGAAGAACCTTCCTTCTGACACCTACTTTCCACTTCTCCCTGAATTTCTCCCAAAGCGCTTTCGTCTGAGTATCCCTCTCACGGAGTGCTCCCTCAACCTTCTCCCTTGCCGCAGCTGCCATCATATGAGCCTGAGGGCCAACACTACTCTCTCCACTTAATCGACCTCCACCTCTTGTGTCTTCTTCAATTCCTTCTCTTTCCTCATCAAAACATCCGATACCTCATTGAGCTCCTTCTGAAGAACCTCCTTTTCTCTATGGCTCTCCTACACGCAATTTTCCCCAGCAATCACCAATAAGAACAACGCCTACTTTAAGCACCCTCTCCAGTTCATCTCGCTTACGACTGCATAGCTCTGTCACCGTCTTCAGCTTCCCCTCCAACCCTCTTCGTATATCCTGCTCTTCCAACAACGCCTGATGAGAGCATCCTTCACAAATAGTGACCAAGAACCCCAACACTGGTGGTGTATTTCGGATTTCCTACAACCCCGAATCTGTGATATCTGTGCGCCATGTATCACAGGAGAATGTTGCGCACATTGACACTCCAAGAGATTTCGTTATCAACAAAAATGTTTAAGATCTCCGATCGACCCACCTTTGTTTGTGTCTCTGTCTTGGCCGCCAGTTCGTCTGCCTTTCCCTGCAAATCTTGCAGTTCCCTCTCCACATCTTCCCTCCTCTTCTTCTCTGCCTCCCACTGCTCTCGGAGTGTATGTTGCCTCTTCAACGACGCCTCTTCACGTAACTGACGAAAGAAACCACGTCAACCCTCTGATAACATCGCTCTTCTCAAATTTCACGAAATCTCTGTCGGGTTGGCTTCATCGATTAACACACGATGCTATGCT